>NW_003315837.1:0-212744 GCF_000151355.1 Fusarium vanettenii 77-13-4 | reverse complement strand
TAGGAATAATTATTATATTTAAATTATTCCTTAGTAAGGTATACTTAGTTATAAGGTATAATAACTTCTCTTAGTTCTAAATTAATATTATTATATCTTATTTATATTATATTAAGAGTTTTTATAATTTAAATTATAATTTATAATTTATTATTAACTTATATAAATCTTACTTACTTTTTACTTTTAGGGAGTTATTATTAATATAGCTAATAATATCTCTCCTTAATATTATATTATTTCTTATAATAAACCTTCTTAATATAATTTATCTTATAGTAATATTAATATTTAAGTCTATAGTAGTTATACTTTTTTTATTAAATTATTCTAAGTTTTATAGGTCTTATATAGGTTCTATAGGATATATTAATTTATTAAGGCTATTTTTAGTTAATATTAAATTCAGGTCTTTAATAGCTTCTCTTATTATTATAAGGGTTTTAGAGTTTTTTCTAAGAGAATTATTAATTATGTATTTTAATTATTTATTTAATATAATTAATAAGGTTATTTAATTAATTTTCTTTATATAATTTAGCTTATATATCTTTCTTAAGATTATTAAAGAAAAGTAATATAAAGAATTATTAATTTTATCTTAGCTTTAAGATAAATTAAAGATACTTAATATTATATTTTAAAGCTAATTAGGTTTAATTAAGTATTTTTATTTCTTATTTTATTTATGCCTTTTTATTTATAGTTCTAAAAGCCTATTATAAGGTAGCTTTAAACCTAATATAATTAATATAAAGTTTATAAGTATAAAATAAGAATTAAATAAAAGAAGTATTAAAGTATTCTCTTATATTAAGTTTAAACTATATAGCGATATATTTAATAAATTATCTTATAATATATTAGATATAATTAGATTCTAGTTTTAATTAAGTTAAATAATATACTATAAAAGTATATAATTATATAAAAAAGGTAAGTAATTTATATATAATATTATTAAATTTCTCTAATAATTCTAACTTTAGGATTTCTTTAATATCCTTACCCTTTATAGCTATAATAGCTATATTATTAATAAGCTAGATATTATCTTAGTATTATTAATTTTAGACTTATTAATTTATAGCTATATAATTAATAAGTCCTTTAAGCTTATTTATCTTAGTAATTATTATAATAACTTAGGCTTAAAGCTATTTAATTTTTTTTTATTATTATTTATCTTTTTATTATTATTAGGATTAATTAAAGCTAATATAATAAAAAAGAATAAGTAATTAATAAGTAAAATCTATTAATAGTTATTACTAAGAGTAGCCTAAGTAATTATTATATTTAATATTATTTAAGGTAATATAAGTAATTTAATAAATAAGAGCTATTAATATATAATAATTATAAGGTTTCTAAGGGATAAACTAATTATATAGGTTTATATTAATATTAGATTATATTATATAATCTTAAATAAGTAATATAAATTGTATTTAATAATATACTTAAAGGTATTAAATATAACTAAGTTATATTAATAGCTAAAGTAATTAATATATAAAAAAGTATTAATAGGTATATTTTATATACTTAGGGTTTAATCCTTAGACTAATATCTAAAGTATTTAATCTAAGGTAAGACTAATATTTCTAATTATTAATCTATAGACTAATAGGAATAAAGTTTAGTCCCTTTGGTCCCTAGCTTAGTTAGGTAATCCTACTAGGCTTCCCCGCCTAGCGCATATCATAGCTATAATAAGTGGAATTTTACTTATATAATAATAAAAAGGGCTTTACGGAAATAGACTAATATTAGGGCTTATATTTTTATACTTAAAGGTAAGTAATGAGTTGGGGGAAAGGCGTGCTAGGCCGTTTTTGGGCTATTGGGTAATTTCCTGTACGTAGAAAAGGACTAAGGCTGCGGCCCTGACCACCAATATTATCATCTCCTTCAAGGATCGGATTAAGAACAGGGAGCTTAAGGGCTCTTTTCTTAAGAAGATCTTTATTACTATTAATTAATTATTTGCCCTTATTATTTCATATAGTATTTAATTCACGAGAAAGTATGTAAAATCTCTTTTTTTGAAAGTTATTAGAAGAAAGTTATATAAGAAGTTTTAGCTATAATTAATATATTTTATTTCTCTAATAAATCTAGTGCCCCTATATAGGATCTTTTAATACTCTTGCTTCTATAATTACTAGGATATATTACTCGAAGGCGATCTAATTAATTAGATAAGAGAGTGCACTTCTATGGGGTCTCATACACGCACAGCCGGCTGTGCGTTTAATATCACGTGACTTTTGCGCACAGCCGGCTGTGCAAATAAGATTCGTTATGTAAGCCCAAAAAGGGGTAACATACTGCAAATTGGTGCAATTTGGGGCCCCAATTCAACGATCAACAGCTTCTGTGACATCAATTTAACTTGCCGCGCCTTCTTTCAGCTATGATGAACCCAATTGGCGTTCCCACTGCCTTCCCTGATGATGCTATGCCTCCTGAAGGCCAGTATAGCTCACGGGAGGAACTATTCGCCGCAATCAATGCTTGGGCAGCGCCTCGAGGCTATGCCTTTTCAGTCAAGACCTCTTGGAAGACCCCCAATGGAAGAACTGGGGTTATCTATAACTGTGACCGCGGAGCAGGGAGACCCCCTAAGGTCAATCCGACGAAGAAACGGAAACGGAAGACCACAACACGCCGTATAGGATGCACCTTCTCTATCACAGCAAAGGAGAGCCTATGTGGGACTATGTGGAATCTCACGCATCGCCCCGGGGCCGGCTTTGATCAACACAATCACGAACTAAGCTTCAGTGAACTAGCACATCCAGTACATCGTCAGCTATCATCCCCAGATAGGTTGACGGTCTATCAACTCAGCAATGCCGGCATTGAGCCAAAGAAGATCTAATCCTATCTACGCATGAACACAGATACACTTGCTACACAGTAGGATATCTACAACTGCATTGCACAAGGCAAGCGAGAGCTTGCTAAGGGTCAAAGCAACATGCATGCCTTTGCTAATGAACTTGAGAATGAGGGCTTCTGGAGTCAGATACGCCTTGACGAGAGTGGCAGAGTCACATCAGTGTTATTTGCACACCTAAGCTCATTGAGATACCTTAAGCTATACCCTGAAGTACTTATCTTGGACTGTACATACAAGATCAATAAGTATAGCATGCCTCTTCTCGATATAGTTGGTATTGATGCTTGTTAACGATCCTTCTGTATTGCATTCGCCTTTCTTAGTGGCGAGGAAGAAGGGGACTTCATCTGGGTCCTTGAATGGTTGCGGTATATATATGAGCATTATGGAGTAGCCCTTCCATCTGTGATACTCATAGATCGCTGCCTAGCTTGTATGAATGCTGTTTCTTCTCCTTCTTGTTTCCCTGAGTCAGCCTTATTGCTATGCCTATGGCATATCAATAGAGCGGTCCTGAGCCATTGCAGGCCTGGATTTACTCGAGATAAAGACGATACTTAAGGGCAAGAAGAGTGGGATGCGTTCTTTAAGTCTTGGCATCAGATTGTGGCCTCAACGACTAAGGATATCTATAACGAGAGGCTTGAGAAGTTCAAGTAACGCTACACCCCTGACCACCTCAACGAGGTGGGCTATATCATAGAGACTTGGCTGGACCTCCATAAGGGGAAGTTTGTTAAGGCCTGGGTTTATTAATACCTTCACTTCGATCAATTCGTCACGTCACGGGCCGAGGGCATTCATCAGCTCATCAAATCTCACATGAAGACCTCAGCAATTGACCTTTTTAGGGCCTAGAATATCATCAAGCTCATCCTATCAAACCAGCTCAACCAGCTCGAGGGAAACTAAGCTCAGCAGCAGGCCAGTATACCTATTGATATATCTGGGCCACTGTATAGTAATATCCGTGGTTGGCTATCACATGAAGCCCTGCGGCTGGTTGATGCTCAACGGCAACGACTATTGAGAGAATATCCTGCATATATAGGAGTCACTATGAGGACTCTTAGTCTGCCCTATGCTCATATGATTCAGCCCTTGCTACAGCAAGATCAACCCCTTCTGCTACATTATTTCTACACACATTGGCTTCTCCATCGCCCAGGAACCCCCCGGCTTATCATTGAGCCTCACAAGCAATTTGATCGCCTAGCAGCTAGTTCAAAGCTTCCACCAACAAGCACACAGCGTGAGCCGTGTGCATCTGAATGTGTTGAGAAAGCACTACAGCGAAAGGCACCGCCAAAGTGTTCGAAGTGTGGTATACGAGGCCATAAGATGAACTCTAAAGCATGCCTTTTGCGTTATGACGATCTATTGCCGGCTCCTACTTAAACCTCTATAACAACATATATCACAACACATTCAATTACTCGCTCTGTGACCCGCTCGCTATCCCCATTAGGGTCCTCTATGGTATCTAAGACTATAGCCTATACAACAACACATACAACAACACACATAATAACTCAGGTACTATCTCCTCCGGTAACTAGATCAGCAACTGTTGCTGCAGGCGGTGCAAGAGAGAAGTCCCTATTGCGAGGTGATTATGCCCTTATTATCTTCCAACGATACAAAGAGGCACGAGAGGCCTGGTATGCTACATTGACCAGGAGAGCTTAGAAGACCGATTAACTATACCGGAAGGCTATGAAGCTGCCTCAGAAATATGCAAAACGTGAATATGAATGGTGCCTTGATTATAAGCAAATGGGGCCCCGTTGCCAGGAGGAATCAAGGGACTGGAGGCAGGAGGAGATAATGAGTTATATTGATTGGGATAAAGCTAAGACCAAGCGGGTTGAGGAGAGGATATAGAAAGAAATAGATGAGTAGCCTTTCTCACGGCACAGAGGAGTCAAGTATGTCTGGGAGGCTACTAAGAGAGATGTTAGATTACAAGGGGGGGGGCTCTAGTGGCGGGAACCCCCTTAAGAATATTTGCAGTATTAACGGGAAAGGTAAGTAGTATATATCATTCGAATCAGAAAAGAAAGGCAAAACTCCGAGTATATATACCGTGACCCAATGGCTCGATTTAATAGGGTTATGGCCGAGTTCACATGTAGGGTCAAGTAGGCTATGTAGTTAGAGATATAGTAAGTACTAAAGCAATATATTCATTGAGCTATTCTATGACCTCACTGCCTCCCTTGCCAAATCCACTGAATATAGCTATTTCGATCAATATTGCACACATGAATCCCCGACATCTCTGCGGCGTAAAGGGCTGGTTGATAATTGGTCATACCTACAGCTAGAGAGGGCCAATTCACGCCCGGGACGCCAATTACCTATTAGCGATAGAATTAATCCATCTGCTGCAGATGGCCTCGAGTCCATATCGGATTTACATAGTGTGGCTAACAAACCGACCGTCTGACAGACCGTCTAACAGACCACCTTCAGACCGCAGTCCGACCGACCGGCCATTCTCGTCAGACCGACAGACCAGAGCTGCCGGTCGGATTAGGTGGTCTAAGTCGGTCTGGGTTAGTGGTTTCTAGGCGTCCCATTGGTCGACTTAGCCTTTAGGTACCCGTGCCATCCCCACTTGTTCGGCCATTCGAGTTTCGCAGTGCCAAAATAAGTAGGGCAGGGCAAAGGTAGCCAATGAGAGAATCAGCTAATTAGACCAAGACCGACCAGGCTGCTGGCCCAGATAGACCTAGACCGATAGACCGAGAGTCTTGGTGAACCTAGACCGACAGACCAAAGGGGCCGGTCTAGGTCGGTCGGTTTATTAGCCACACTAGATTTACATCAGGGTCAGTGCGCTATTGCCGTTGGGTTATCTGATGACCGAGGTACCCAATATGCCACTCTCCTTTAAGGTGATACCCCCCCGGCCGTGGTACCTCGCGAAGGGCATCACCTTAAGGACCGTATACGGTATTCCGTGCTGCTACCAGGGCTTAAGGGTTCTGCCTGTACAGGGAATTAGGGGACCTTGGGTCACTTAGCAAGGTATGCTGATTCCACCAATGCTGATATGTCATTGGGTTCTGCATTAGATAACCCATACCACGCGGCGGTTACTATTGATTGTTGGCAATAAGCTGAAGAACAAACTGTTGGTTCTGATTAGAGGCGTAAGTTAGCCCAGGTTGCATTAATATTTAGGGGCAGATGTAGATGGGCACATTCTAAGCGTTGTTTTGGTTAAAGTAAGACATCTTAACGGTATCTTGCACTGCATTGATATAAAAATGAACAGCTTCCTACGAGGGAGAAGCCTCTGCTTTATATACTATAATATGTGAAGTGATTCACTCGTACCGTAGCGCCTATGGTGTCATGAGAGGCATTGTGTCTTCTTCACCGGTCCTAGGCAGATGAGAATAGATCATATGTAATGTATTGAAATGACTGTAGCTACATGTGATCATCTCATCTCTCAATGGCGTGAATCAATGCTATTTCAATTGATCAAGGGGTGACCCTCTTACTCACACACACATGTATCGGGCTTACATAACGAATCTTATTTGCACAGCCGGCTGTGCGCAAAAGTCACGTGATATTAAACGCACAGCCGGCTGTGCGTGTATGAGACCCCCACTTCTATGCTACTAATTAATAAACTATAAACGCAACCACTACTATTAGGCCAAAAAAAGAGAAGAGCGTCAAGAACTATTACGAATAAGAAAGTGGGAATCGGAAAGACCCTGAGAAATCGTTTAGCTTAGAAGGGAGACCGATCACGAATATATCCTGCCCTCCCTTAACCCCGGATTGCGAGATATCATTTAATCAAATTCCCCTAAAGAGTCGAGGCTAAGATAGACCCCTAGAATACCCCATAAAAGGCAAATATAGGGAGATAGAGGTATCCGCCCACTACGGACGAGGAGAGGAACGATAGCAGTAGCGTATAGTTAAAACGGAAAACCATATTTCCTAATAAGACTAGTAGTTTAGCCTTACTTAAGATGCCTAGAGGACTCCTAACTAAGCGGCAATAGAAGGTCTTAGTTATTAGAATTCTTATTTGGATGGTCACGAGGAGCGAAATTCTTATTGCCTTTATCCTTATCCTCACGATATTTGAGGAAACCTCGATCGCTAGCCTAATCTATACCACTGCGACTAAGGACCCCAAGGCAAGAAACTAGCTTTACGAAGAATCAACTGATCAAATACCTACTACCATGACCGCTATTACCCTAACCGCAAAGATGGCCCAGAACGATAAAAGCGCTAACCTCGGAAAGAGGTCTAGTAATATCTAAGGCTAGAACCTAGAGATAAGAGGCAATAAGGCCGCTAAAGGCAATAACGAGGTCAATAAACTCCTTCTTAAGATCCTTACCAAGGGATCAAATAGTCCCTCTTTTGCTATCCCTCTTAACCCTCTCCCCCTCTTTAAGGGAAAGGATATAATTAAGTACCTCCGAAACTTTAATTAGCTAGCGGAACTTATAAATATCTCTAAGGATAAGAAAGTAGCTCTCTTTGAGTTATATATTAATCCGGAGATTAAGAGGGAGGCCCGATAAGCTATAGATAGACTTAATTAGGAAGCTACCTAAGAGAGCCTAAAAGAAGCCTTCGCGAATAAAGATTCTAATTAATTAGAGACTATTAAGAAGAAATTAGAAATACTTAATAAAACCTATCTAAAGGCAGACTTCTATGCTATTATTAAATAGCTAAATAAGCACTAATACCTCTTTAGGTAGATCGATGGTAACTAGAAGATATCTAAGAGCTAGTCTAGAGCGGTTTATAAAGCACTCCCTAAGGAGATTATTAAGGGTATTTATAAAAGATATGATAAGAATATCCGCGAGCTCATAGCTATAGAGTACTATGCGCTTACCTAAATAATTAAATAATATTACGAAAATAAGATCGAGATTTAGAAGACTTATCGCCCCCGGAGTAAAGAGGATACCTACTGGGTTACCTAGGCCCTAATTCCTCCTAGGAGCCCGAGCCCTTCCATAAAGATAACTAAGACCCCAAAGATCCTTAAGAAGGAATCTAACGAAGCAATAACCTCGAAGATTAACTAATTAACTATATAGCTTAGCCAACTTATAATTAATATAGCAAAGAGGCAAGAATCCTAACTATAACTAGCTTAGATCCTCAAGAGAGAACATAATAGGCAGGTAGCCTTAGGAGTACCCTAGGCTTTTAGGATAAACGCGGTATCACTTAATTAGATATACAATAGCTAGAACTTCTATATAACTATAGCATATAGATCTAGGCGAGGCAGCTATTAGAACGATATAGTATATTAGTATTATAGCGGGAGAAACCACTTCCTAAGTAACTATATAGACCTTACCTACGATAAGAATAATAAGATCGCAAGTTATAACCCATAAGGTAGCGCAGCTCTCCTAGGAAAGTCTAATAAGATATTGCCGCCGAACCTAGTCTATGCCTTTAGGAGGTTTAGGATCCGCAAGCTAGTTTATAACTAGCTAAGCCGCTTCCTAAAGTTAGATATATTTCCCTTAGTTAAGAAGATAGAATAATATAACCGCGCGGGAATTAACTTCTAACTAACCTAATAAGAGAATATTATAATCGACGATTAGATTAAGAAGAACCCTAAGGCCATAAATCTCTACTAACCGGCGTATAAGTCCCTAGTAGGATTTAATTAATTGCCTATAGACGTCATAAAGGGAAACTAGGATATCCTAGATAGCTAGAACCCACCGATAAGAGCCTCCACTAATATCATTTTAGTTAATAAGGAAACCACGCCTTTTAATCGCGCCGGAGAGCTCTAGACGATTACTATAACTACTATGGCTATTAATGCTAACGCAAGGAAGAGGGTCTATATTAAGGATATCGCTAAAGCCTAAGAAGCGGCGTAGCCTATCCAGAGGTCTATATCGATAGAGAAAACACCTATGACTAATAAGGAAAAAAATAAGAGATTTTAGATACTTAAAGAGAAATAGGCCTCTATCCTATAAGAGCTAAGAGATAAATATTAAACTAAGAAGATTTTAATTATAGCTAATAAGCTTTTTATATTATTACTATAACTCGGAAGAGAGGTAGCAGAAGATTATTAAGATATTATTAATAGCGTCGAATAGATTACCTATATCGAACCTACCCTATATGCTACTAAAGAGATATAAGGATTATCTAATTAGAAGCCTTAGGGCATAAACGCGATCTAGATCGGCGAATAAGACTAGGGGGAGTTATACTAGGCAGAGATTAGCGAGAGAGCCGGAGTAAATATAATCCTCATTAACGACGAGCCCCGAATCGAGCGAACCGATAAAGTTACGAAGGATTTTTAACTCGGCGACTATATTATTACCACTAATATGGGCATAAGGGATAAAGAAACCGGGACTATAGAAGTATATTAGGATAAGGCAGAGGCCATAGGAGGGAGCGAGACTACTACTAAGCACGACGAATTAACTAATTAGATAATTAATACTATTAAATTATCGCTAGAAGGTTAAGGCAAGGCGGTTATATAGTCATAAGAGCTACCCCGAATTCTAATTCGACTCGATAATGCGGAGGGTAAGGTTATTAAGGCCATAGTGGATACCGGTTCTAAAGGGAATATTATCTCAGAAGAGCTCGCGAGGGCTTATAGCCTCAAGGTTACGACTACGAGGGCTTCTATGACCTCCTTTTCCTAAGATAAGGTCACCATACTCGGCTAAGTAACCGTCCGGCTATACCTTAGAAACATATAGATCTAGCAAAGGATATATATAGCGCCCTCTAAGGGGATCTTAATTCCCTTTATTCTCGGCATACTATTCATCTACTCGGCAAGGGTATTATTTAATTACTTAACTAGGGATAATTCTATGCTTCTTTATTACTAACTAGGTAGTATATGAGTAATTACCCCTATTACTAGCTCTATTAAATAGGAAGCGCTAAACTACGGTATAGATAATAATATATCATTAAAATAAATATTAACCTTCTATCTAAACCTAAGGTTAATTAAAAGAGTGGTTTAGGACCTAATAATATCCCGATATTATTGCGGTAATTAAGTTAGGAGTCGGGGGAGGAGGTAATTAATATCATTAAAATAGATATAATTAGGCAATACTATATAGCCCTTTAAGAGGCGAACTATTTAATCAAAAGATAGGCGATAAAGAAATATAAGATATAGAAAGGAAAAGACCTACCCGACCGGAGTAAGTTAAAGGAGATTTTAATTAATACTCTTTATAAAAAGAAGGGTATTAAGATCTACCCAAGGGATAATATCCTATTAGATAGCTCTACCCTAGAGGGCGACCCTAAGTAGAAAGCTAAGAAGTAAGAGAGAATAAAAGAGAAGCTTTAAGAAGATTCAAAGTACTAAGATTAGATTATACTAAAGTTCTTAGATATTAAGCGAGGAACCCGGATTTATAAAGAGTAACTCTAGGGACTAATTAATTAAGTAGATAATACCCTTACGCGCGAAGAATTAGATATATTCCTCGAGATTATATATAATAGAGAGGCGGTACTTATATAGGAATTTTTAGAATACGGGAAACTCGACCTACTCATCGCACCGCCATAGGTCATTAGGGTAATCGAATATAAGGCCTAGTAAGCAAAAGGTATACCTATTCCTAAGGGATACGAGAAGGAAGTTATTAAGCTTCTAAGAACCTAGATAGAGAGAGGAATCCTTAAAGAAGGCTATAGCCCCTATAAGAACCTATTCTTTCTTATTTAGAAAAAGGATAATTAGTTTCAATTAATCAATTTAGCTATATTAATAAATAAGCATATAATTAGGGATAGCCTTATTCCCCCGGGCTATAATGAGTTCTCTGCGGATTTTACTATATATAAGATACTATTACTTTTAGACTTCTTCTTAGGATATAATTAGATAGAGCTAGTAGAGGTTAGCAGAGACCTAACTAGCTTTATAATACTAATTAGGCTACTAAGGATATATATATTGCCGCAGGGAGCTATGAATTTAGTCGCCTAGTTCACCCGGAATATTCTTTAAATCCTAAGAGACCTTATTCCTAATATATATTAATCTTTCCTAGATGATATTTATATTAGGGGACCCACGATAAATTACAACGGGGAGAAAGCAGCGCTAAGAATACGCTATTTTATTCTAGAGCATTTAATTAACCTCGATAAGGTACTAATAAATATTAAGCTATCTAGCTATATAATTATAGGCTAGAAGTCTTAATTTTATAGGACGATAGCGGTAATAACTAGATACCTCTATAGAACTTATAGGAGGAAACCGAAGGAAAAGAAAGTTATAAAGATTTTAAAGTAAAAGGTTTACCTTAATATAAGGGAAGTAAGATCCTTCCTAGGTATTATAGGGTATTATTATTAATAGATTAAATAGTTTATGTAGATTATGAAAGCCTTAATAGATCTACTAAAGAAGGATACTAAGTTTATCTAGGGAGTAGACTAAAAAGAGGCTATAGAGATATTAAAGAAGAAGATTATAATACCGCCGATTCTTATTACTCTTAACTACTCCGAAGAAGCTAGGGAGGTAATCCTTATAGTCGATATAAGCCTCCTAGGCTAGGGATATATTCTAATATAGGTAATCGATAGAAAATAAAAGCCGATTCGATTCGAATCTAGATTATAGAACCTAGCCGAGATTAAGTACGACGTAATAAAGAGAGAGTATAAGGTAGTCTTTTATATATTTCGCCGCCTTAGAGGCATAATATATAATATCCCCTTCGTCCTCGAGACCGATTTATAAGTACTAGTCCACTAAATTAATAGTAAGGCAGATGATATCCCTAGATCCCTAGTTCTAAGATAGATTAGCTACCTCCTTTTATTTGATTTCATGGTTAGATATATACCCGGAAAGAAAAACCGCGTAGTAGATAGGTTATTATGAAAACACGCGGGACTATCTAATTAAATAGATACCTAGGTTAAAGGGGATATTAAGGACTTTATTAACCTCTATCTTAACTTAGTCTACGTTAATAATGAGCCTAGCGTCTTAGATAGCACTTACTCATAGGAGCATAAGGATATAGCTAAATACCTCTATATATTCGAGAAACCTAAGGGGCTAATATACTTATAATTATAATAGTTTAAGAGAAAAGCCCTTATATTCTTTATCTAAGGGCAACGACTTTAGAAGCGAGCTAAAAGGGACTATAACTTACCCCTACTAGTAATTAATAATCTACTAATATAGAGGAAATTAATTAAATTATATTATATTAATAGCGGCTATAAAGGGAGAGAGGTAACCTATAACCTCACGAAGAGGAGATACTTCTAGAATAGCATATAGAGCTAGATCTCAGAAGCGGTGTGATATTATCTAACTTATTAGGTATATACCCCTTAGAGGCCATTAGAAGCCATCTAGTTTACCTAACTATTTAATCCTATAATTAAGGTTTATTTCGACTACTAATATATACCCCTTAACTAAAGATTTAAGTACCTAGCAGAAATAAGGTATAATATAATAAGATAGGTAAAAGTAATTCCCTTAAAGAAGATCTCAGCTATAGCGCTAAAACACTTTATAACTAACCTTATTTACCGATTTAGTATAATTTCTGCGGCTATTATAAATAATAATCCCGAATTTAAGAAAGAATTCTTACCCTTACTTAAAGAATTAAGAGTATAAAAGATCTAAATATCTCTATATAACGCTAAGGCTAATAGCATTAATAAACGAGGATATTACTCTCTTTCGATAGCTTTAAGGAAATTAAAGAAAAAGGGGAAAGCAAACTAATATAATAACCTAGAGAAAGCACTATTTGCCGATAAAATAGCTACGAAGGCACTATATAGATACTCCCCTTTCTACCTTATCCACGGCTAAGAGCTAGCATACCCTCTAGAGGTTAATGTTCCTACTTAGCGATTAATTAATTAGGATAATATAGCTATAATAGAAGACCTTATCCTAGCGAGGATTAAGGTCCTTAAAAGAAAAGGCAAAGATATAGAGGTAGCATAATAGAAGATCAGGGCATTCCGGGCGAAGGTCGCGAAAAAATAAAATAAGAAAAATATCTATAGGCTAAGGAAGATCCCTCTAAAGATTAGGGACTTAATATTAAGATTTAATATCCCCCGATTAATTAATATATCGATAAAGATAAAGATAGCGCATAAATAATACGGTCTATTTCGTATCTTTAAATATCACGATAGAGTGAATTACTATAAGCTAGAGATACTTAATAGCTATAAGGTCACTAAATCTATCCATAGAGATTACCTAAAGAAGTTCATAAAGGACGAGAATAATTAGTAGGAAAGAGAATTAGACGAAGAGAAAGCCCTTAAGAAGCTCTAAGAGGAAAAAGAGAATTCTAAGGGATATAAAAGGAAGGAGAATATATAAGTAATAAGGAGTATAAAGAATTTAACTAATTAAATAATTAATTAAGAAAATAATAGCGAAAGCGATAGCATAGATAATAAGGAGGAAGATCTTAGTAAAAAGAGTGAGATATAATACCTAAAGAGATAGACTCTAGTACGCATAGAAGTTTAACTCCCTAGCCTTATTACTAAGTAAGCTACTTAATATAAGAGTCTCTAAGGAGAAACGATGAGATAGGCGGCTAGCACTAGAAACCTATAAGGACCCTTAGGTTTCTAGTAGGGGAGGAAGAGAGAAAAGAGAAATTTTATATTATAATATAACTACCGGAAATTTTTAATAAAACTAGATATTTTATTTTACGAGGGATACATAGAATATTTAATTAGATACTAAGGATACCGCCTAAGACATAGGGGACGCTATCTAGGATAGGATAGATATAATAAGAGATAGCTATAATACTATCCATAATATTTTAGATATAATACTTAAATTTGCTATTTCTTAGAAAATAGGCTTAATATAAGGGCAATAAAAAGTAGCTAGGAATAGACAAAGGTCCTAATAAGAACATTAGAAGTAGCTAGAAATAATTAATTAATTAAAAAGTAACTACAGATATAAAACCAGGCCTCGCTATAAGGTAGGCCAAAATAACAAAAACGCTATACTATGCCCACTTAGAATCTATAATCACTCGAAACGTATCGCCTCCTAAAAACCAGTCTTATTAGCCCTCTCCTTAAGGGCAGGTCCTCATAACTCATTAAGAAATTAATAGTCTATTTCGGTAGACCTATTAATTAAAGGGTACTCATAGGAAATATAAAGATAAGATATTAGATTTAATTAATTAATTAAAACCTTATCTAGTAGATTCACTAAAGTCTCTTTTCCTAGAAGCGGCTATTCCAGAGGACCCTCCGTAGCGGACTTCGGTTAATATCTAGTTATAAACTCCCACTCGCAGGGCTTTTAGTACTAAATATAATTAATATACTTCCTATTTATAAAGCCCTTAATAGAGACATAATTCGAGAAGGGATATAAGATATACTCTTTATTCTAGCTAATATTTATTAAGTATAATTAATAATAATAGCGATAAAGAATAGGGTTATAGTGACTAAGAAGGGTAATTCTAAGAGCCTTTTAGTGCTTAGGGCATAAGATTAATTACTTAAAGAACTAACTACGAGGATAAATAAAATCAGCGGGAATATAGATAGGCTAAAGAGGACGCTTAGAGATTAAGGAGATAAGCTCCCCTATAACCTTATTAGGAGTACTATAGTATTTAAAGAATATTTTTATATATGCCTTTAGGTTCTTACCCGGGCTATTATTAAAAGCGAGCTCTATATATAAAAGATAACTATCCCGGTTAAGAGCGAAGCGAGAATAAATCCAGACCTTTAGATACTCATAGATCTATTTAATTATTTAGTCAAAAAGAGTATTAAGGGCAAAAAGGATTTAAGAATAAGCCTAGGGAAGATAGGTATTCTTTACCTCCTAAGGGGTAATCTTAAAACCTCTGTGATTGCTCTATTACGAAGAGGTACCCTTCTAGAAATTAAAATACGAAATCTAAGTCTCGGCGATAGCCTAAATATTAGGAAGAAGATTCCGCCGCTTAGTGGCAAGAACCTTATAAGGAAGCAGCATAGATATAATAAATTAATTAATTAGAAAGCGCAGAGGGGTATAAAATTAAAGAGGAAGAGGAGGGAAGAATAAGGAGCATAGAAGGTTAAGTATATAAGAAAGAAGAAAGATGCATCGGAAAGGAGTAGCCTATTCGGGTGACCTCTATGCGTAAAACTATAAATTATAATTAACCTTCGCGGGCAATAAAAGAACTATTTAATACCGAAGTAATTAAATAGCTAACTTTCTCTTTTTATACCCATCGCATAGGTAGCACTCTACCTCTTCTCTTTATATAGATAAAGCCTAAACTTACTTTATTCCCTCCCGCCTCTTTATAAACTAACTAATTAAACTATAAATACCCTTTTATTTATTTCGCATAACTATAATCGACGCTTAAATAGACGAGAATCCTTTATCTAATAACCCTTAGAGCAAGATAAATCTAGTAACTATTTTTATTATAACCCCTATACCTCTTTGAAGATTACTACTATAAAGAGTATCGAGTCCTTCTATATTTAATTAGATAAGATAATACCATAACTATATTATATACCTACTATGAAGATAAAAAAGAACCGCGATACCCTAATCTATACCCCACGAATTATTAAGATGCCATTAAAGACCGCATTCTTTGCCCCCACGGGCCCTCGCAGGTATATAAGCATATAGCCGAAGCAAGCTTACCTAATTACCTAGGTCAAAGGCATTAGTAGGTAAAGAAGCTTCCTTAAGAAAGATAAGACTATTGCTAATATAATTCCCGAATTATACGATAATAAATAACTACTATTCTTCTAGCCTCATGAGGAATAAGATTACTAGGACCTAGTAACCTTCGAGTACCCTTACATAATAGACGATCGGGAATTAATTAATTAAAAGCTAGGTAAGACTAAGCTCTAGCGAAGCTACTTCGAGAACCTAACCTTCGATATCTCCTAGGCGGACTATATTAAAAGCCTTTAGTATCTATACTAAGATCTAGCTTATAATAATAAGATATTATTTAATATCTCAATTAGAGGAGTATTACAGATACTCGCGAATAGGCTTAAGAAGGTTATTATAATTACTAGGTGTAAGATCGAGATCCCCGGGAAAGAGTCAAAATATAATTCCCATTAGAATACCCCTACGCTATACCTACCAGATCATTACGACCGGATTAAAGCCTATTTTAATATAGGGTTCTATAGGCCTAGGAGATAGCATAAGTCCCTTATCGGGAAGAGATTCTTCGCTAGCTTTATCTAATACCGATATAATAACTACTTTATAACCTTCATTTAGGATAAAAAGAAAATAGACCTCTACTACTTTAATACCCTACTAAATAATTAGATAATTCGAGCGAAGAATATCTCCCTTGCCTAGAGAGAGCACCTTATAGTAGCCGGATAACCTTATAACTTTAACTTTCATATAATCCTATTAACTCCGCAATAAGGAGCCTAGGAGTATAGCCTTTTATCTTTATTTTATCTCTTTTAGACCCTTAGAGGGTTAATAGGATTAAGTATAGATATATTTACCTAACTTTGCCCCCCTATGACCCTAGAGATTAATAGAGAGGAGAATAAACCAGTAGGATTATTTAATCTATTAGTCCGTGACTAGATATTAGACTCCTAGACCCGCGTAGGAAAGTCTAAGGATATCGCATACGATAATAATATAGAGGTAATCAAGGGAATTTTTTAGACTATAATTATTAACGAGATCGGGATCTAAGATAGCTACTATTTATATAGAACTAAAAGAAGACCCTTTGCGAAGTACTAATCGACCTACGCAGACGAAGTTAAGTATAAACCAAGCTTCCCCGATAAATTAAGAGCTATAGAATAGCTCTATACTAATATAGGGGGTTACATACCCGCAGAGCTAGAATCCATTAGTATTATTAGCAACTAGACGATTAATCGCTTAATCCTAGCCCCAAAGATAAACCCTAGCGATAAGGCACTTCTTCCTTAAGGAACTAGGCTATTATCAGCTATTAATATAGCTCCGGTCCTTATAGATATGCCTAATAATCTAATTAGATAGTATAAGCGCTAGGACTTCAAAATCAAGGATAATATACTAATTTTTAAAGGCAGGGAACTTATCTCATCGGATTCCTCGTCGAGTTCTAAAGTACCCGACCCGAGGTCGAAGGCAGCGGTAAAGAAGCCAATAAACTTAGTACTAAACCGTAAGAAGAAATTAATCAAACTCCCACGATTCCCCCCATTAATAGCATTAATAGCGATAAGTAAGCCTATTACCCCGGTACCTCCCGAGAAGATAAAGGACCCCTAGACTCCGAGCGGGCCTCTAAAGTCCCTCTCGCTAGGCACCCCGAAGCGCCTATGCCCCTCCTCAAAGAGTAGCTCTAAGTATATATAGTCGAGCTCGTCGTTAAGCTCTAGAGGAAAGGAATCTAAGCTAGGGGCTTAAGGAGGCAACGAACCAATTAATTAAACGATAATAGGTTATAGTTAAGGCGAGTATAAGGATAGGTAGCCCTATGTTACTAATATTATACCTAATATTCGGGGCGCCGAATAGTTTACTTATTTAGCTTATAAGAGCGATAATAAATACTCTCCGGCAAAGAGAGTAATAGGCCTAGCCTCGAAGATCATATCGATATTTCCGGGGTTAAAAGGCTAGCTTAGGGAGGTAGGGAGCCGGCCTACGCAGCGACTACTGACTAGGAACTACGTAACTTACGTGCCAGCGGGTCTTATGAGACTATCCCAGTGGGATAATATTATACGAGCAGCTGCACAGCCATAGGGCCCTGCCACGGCTTCGAAGGAGAGCAGGGACGAGAGAATAAAGAAGCGATAGAGAAGCCGAGGCGAATGATCAAATGGTTCATAAGCACTCTAGTGGGTAAGAAATTAAGTTAGGGAGGTCACGGGCCAAAATAGGCGAAAAGGGGTATCTAGGATTAACGAGGCTTTTTGGGAACCGTGAGGACAGGTATTAAAGCCTCGTGGGGAGCTGTGAGTTGGGGGAAAGGCGTGCTAGGCCGTTTTTGGGCCATTGGGCAATTTCCTATACGTAGAAAAGGACCAAGGCTGCGGCCCTGACCACCAACATCATCATCTCCTTTAAGGATCGGATCAAGAACGGGGAGCTTAAGGGCTCTTTTCTTAAGAAGATCTTCATTACTATCAATTAATTATTTGCCCTTATTATTTCATATGGTATTTAATTCACGAGAAAGTATATGAAATCTCTTTTTTCGAAAGTCATCAGAAGAAAGTCACATAAGAAGTTTTAGCTATGGTTGGTGTATTCTGTTTCTCTAACAAAGTAAGATAAAGAAAAATATATCCCTATTAATAATATCTTATTTAATAAGGATTAATATATACTTAGTAAGGTTAATAAGATACTTATGCCTCTATATTATTAAACAGTATAAACCTAAGGCTAGGGTAAAGGCAATAGCTATAGGTGCCTATAGGAAGTTCTAATAGGAATAAAATACCTACTTAAGTATTTTAAAGACTAGAAAGGCTTTTATAATAAGTTTATAATTAAAATAATTAGGGCGATAAATCTAAATAATCCCAAACTAATTAGGAGAGTATTTATACCTCTAAGGGGGACTAATATCTAGTCGGCCTATTCTTACCGTCGCTTTACTCGCTTTAATAGGGAAAAGGTCTATATATCCTAATAGCAAAGTTAAGCGCTAACTTTCATAGTAGCTACCTTACTAGAGTATTCTTAGGCTAAGTATATAGCATTTAATAAGCTACTAGTATCTAAGATTTCCTAGAAGGGCTTATTACTAATAGACTACTAAGCATATATTTAGGCATTAATTAATAATAGCTAGAAGAAGCTAGATAAGTATTATAGTAAGCTTAGAGAATTTCTCTTATTTGCGGTAGTAATTATCCTTTATCTAAGATTTAGTATTAGCTAATTAGAGGCTACTTAGGCCACTAAGGAGTAATTAGCCTAGGTTCGCAATACAAAGGTAAGTATAAAAGACTACTTCGCGTAGTAGTATTAATTAAACTAGTAGATAGATAACTTATAGTCAAAGTCTACTTTATTATTAATAAATAGAGGTAAAGAGGACAATTACTATATATAATAAATTAATAGCAAAATAAAAAAGGCATTTATAATAAGTAGTAGTATTAGCGAGATAGATAAATACCTCTATCTTAAGCTATAAGATATATAAGAGCTAATCTAATAGTAGAGGGACTATAAGCCTTTATTCCCGGTACTAAGTAGCTTTACCTTAGATATATTTGCTATTCTAGCTATAATAATTAACTATAAGAGGCAATTTAGCCTAGCTAAGCTAATACTAATATCGCAAAGGCTCGTAATAGGCATAGATATACTAGAGCGAGTTTATTATCTAAGGAACTAGGTCTAATACGGCGGGGTAAAGCTAGGTAGTTAGGTTAGTAATTAAGGCTTTAGATCTAGCGTAATACCTTTATATACCTAATATATAGGCCTCCTATATAATTAATTAAGACGAGCTAATTAAATTAAATAAATTAACTTTAGACTAAAGGCCTATTAAATAAATTAACTTTTACCTTAAAGTTAATTTAATTAATTTATAATAAGCGCTGCCTTTAATAAGTCAACTAACCCTAAACTTAAAGCTAGAAAGCTATTAGATATTATTTTAGATAATAATACTAAATAGTTATTATAGTTATATATAATACGATGAGCTCTACTACTCCGCGACTATATCGAGCGACTTATTGCCTACTATTAAATCGACTTTAAATAATAGAATAAGACTAAGAGGGGCAGCCCTAAGAAATTACTTATATTGCCCTTTATTTATTAGCTAGAGAACTAGCTATCCGATAAGGACTAGGAGGTAGCTAAATTATTTATATAAATTCTTAATTACTATAAAGCTATAATTAAAATACTTAAAGGTAATAGCTAGATCTATAAGCGAAAGCATAGGTAGACTAGGTTATATAATAATATTTAGGACGTTATTTAAGGCTTTAAATTCCTTCTTAAGTAGCTTAAATACTTTAAGGATATTTTAAAGGATTTCCCTAATCCTAAATACTTTAGGATTAATATTAATTTAGGCTAGTAAAAGTTAAATAAGTATTATAAGATATTAAGTAAGATGCCTATCTATTATATTAGCCTAGCGCTCTATCTAATATATTAATAGAAATAGTTTAAATATAACTAGATTAATTGCCCTAAGTGGATTAATAAGGTAAAAAATATAGTTTATAATATTTAGTATTTTAAGTATTAAAAGGCTATATTACCTAGAGAAGAGCTATTAGCCATTAAGCTAGTTCCTAAGTAATAGAAGACTTTAGATAATTTATTCTAAGAATACCTTAAATAAAACCGCTATATAGCGCTAAAAGTAAGTTATAATAGCCTTATACTAGGCGAAGATAAATACCTCTATTAGATTATATATTACGAAAGTAATAATAGCTCTATTAATAATCCTCTTACTTATTAGTATAAGAAGCGATTTAAGTATCTAAATTTATCGCGAATAGCACTTAATTTTCTTATAATATAACTAATATCTGCTAAGTATAAGTATCTTTTCTTAGCAATAGGTTAGATAGTAAACCCTTTGCGCTATTAGCTTAAAGCCTAGATTATTAGGATATACTAGGTATTATGTTTATAGCTAAGGGCAGGTATTATTTATAAATTAGATCTCTTTTTTATCTCGGTAGATAAAGAAAAAGTTAACCTTAAATTAGCTTAGATATTAGATTAATAGCTTAAAGAATAAGTAATAAAATAGCTTACTTAAATAATAGGTATTTAAGATAAGATAAAAGCTAATTAGAAATAAGTCTAACTTAGAAGTTAGAATAAGGGATATATATAAATAAGGGCTTCGGGAATAGCTTTATTATTATAGCATTAAAAATAGAGGTATTTACTAATCTACCTAATCTACTTAATCTATAATAGCTTTTAGTAGATCTATTATACTAAGATATTTAGTAGATTATGATCTACTTACTTTACTTAAGTAGCTAGTGGATTAAGTGGAGTGGCTTTTAACCCTGATTATTAGATAGCTGAGTACTCGGAGTTTCCTCTTGGGGGCTCTGTCGGGTGACTTTTCACTGCTGGCCTGGAGCCAAGCGTGGCATTCTTCAAGACAAAGAAGCTTCCTACTGACGTCCATGACTTCAAAATCACCATATAAATTTTCTCATTCACTACCCAGGCCCGTTTGGGTCTCCCAGAACTAATGGCGACCCTTGGCAACATCCGCTTCAGCGAGTCGGAATTTCGGAATTCCATCGTACAGCAGAGAGGTTAGAAAAACATGAGGTATCATGCCCCGAAAAGTGGTAAGATTCTGTTTATGCGCTCGGTTATCACACCCAAATTTGCGATTCAAGACAACACCATCAACTGAAATGAGTTCAGACAGATCGGACCCGATCATTTCAGGGGTTATGAACGGCTCCTGGTTTGGTGCACCTACTCCCCCGGCCCAAGTTCCGCGGAGTTTTGTGCAGATGTGGGCACCCCATCGCTCGGGACGATGATAAGTGCAGGGCCACTGTGGGCACTCTTGGGTGTATGAGCAGAGGCAATCTCTTATGCCCAGCAGTTCGGTGCCGGAATTCAACACGGAAAGCATCTAGATAATACCCCGGGGGAAATCGGGCTGGAGCATTGTTAGAGCTGTTACCGGCCAATGATGGAACAGGGGCTTCATTTTACTGAACGCCATTGTTGCTGGAAAGGGTTGGCGACATGAACCAGCAAGTGACAGATTAGATGCAACAGGAAAAACCTTAAACGACAATCCGTACTCCGTCAACGGCATAGCCATTGGTCGTAGAGTCTACTGCAAGCCGCAAATTAATCGTCGACAAGGCTAAGCGAGGGCTGGAGATGAATCATCAGCTGAAGGTTTAGTTGTGAAACCAGGGGCAAGAAAGGTTACATAATGATGCCTTGTCCAGGAGTAGTCGATGCCTTTGTCCCAAAGGCGCCAACGAGAGGGACTACCGATTTGACGGTCTTGGCATGTTGCGCCCTATCGACAAGTGCGCGCGGAAAGTCGGCAAAGGGAGAATTGCCAAGTCCTGGAGATACACGAGGTACCGAATTTGGTTCAAGTACTTGAGATTCTGGATGTGGGGGTTTAAACTTGTAACAACAGAGAAAATCGTTGCATAACCAGTGATAGGGCTGGCCAGACTACCGCAGGCTTCTGCGCGGGTTCCAAGACCTTCTCGTCGCCAACTCAAAGTCACGCGTTCGTTGCCATGCCGTGGTAGCAAATAGGGACTGGCTCCAGTGAGTTTCCAGCCAAAGATCCAAGGCGAGCTAACCAAGGAATGTTCAAGGGCGCCCCTCAGCTGGACACAGCGTTCCGTCTCCCCGCCCCCAAAACCTTGCTAGCTGGAACATTCTAAATGACGCCTCTGGCAGTTGAATGGTGGACCCACGAGGCTTGACCGGGATGTTGACTCGATCCTAACGAGGCCATAGCGCGCCATGGCGTAGCCCAACGAGATGCCGTCACGAATAACGCGCCTGGGTCGAGTCATTCCCCCGCTTCCCCAGGTCTCCCCGGATCCGCTCCAGCCGGGATGTTCCACTTGCCAGGGACCAGGACTGCAGATCAGGAGTCCATTTATGTCGCTAGACATCCGCGTCGTTGGAAATGCGACCCTTCATGACGCTCGTCACTTTCTCCGATCTAGTACGGAGGTCTATCTCAAAAGTTTTGTCCTGGCCCTCAAGCCACACAAATACACGAGCCAATCAGAGGCCATTTTCCAAGCACAGTTACATCGGTACTTATGGTCCTCTTTCTTTACTTTTGAAGCCCCTATCTTCTAAGGATATAGCTCTCTAAGCTTCACTAGATTTCCCCCTGGGCTCCAATAGCCCTCCCTATAGCTTTAGGGAGTAAGTAACTGAAAAGATTTGCTCCAAAGTACCTCAGGTACCGACAGGGATAAGCGGCCTTGGCGCTACTAGCTCCTGGACAAAACTTTTGAGATAGACCTCCGTAGTGCTGATCCTTCCGCGGTCGGCAGCAACACCATGTCGTTGCGATTGAGCGATCATCCCTACACGGCCAAACGGGCTCTCGAGGGCGCTGTCTACACCCCAGAGGCGGTTCTCGTCATTGTACGGCTTGTGATTATTGCGGTATGTTTCAGTATGCTGATGTGCTTAGGTCTGTGCTACGTTGGCGATGTGCAATGCCTTTGAGCTGTTGTGTCTCATCTTCATGACCTTCAAGCGTCGCTCGGGTCTCTACTTTTGGAGTATCCTGCTTGCGTCGTTTGGTGTCATTCCCTATTGTGTCGGATGGTTGATTGTCTACTTTGACTTCACCCACGACTATGTGGGCATGATCATTGACAGCGTTGGCTGGGTTCTGTTGGTCTCTGGCCAGTCTGTGGTGTTGTACTCGCGGCTCCATCTTGTCGTGACAGACGCTAGGATCCTACGGGGTGTTCTATGTATGATCGTTATCAACGGTGTTGTCTGGGTATGTCGATCCTTGCTCTGGATGCATCAGCACTGACAGCAGTGCAGCATACTAGTATCACCGTCCTCTTATTTGGATCGACATACTCTCCAAACAAAAGCAAGCGAGGCTTCAACGCCGTCTTTAACGTCCTCGAAAAGGTGCAGATGACCTGTTTCTGCATCCAGGAATTTATAATCTCCGGCCTCTATATCTGGAAGACGATCGGTATCCTCAAGACGGCCTTTGGCAACACACGACGTGTCCTTTGGCAGCTCTTTGCCATCAATATCGTCATCGTCATCATGGACATTGCCCTCCTCGCCATCGAGTATAAAAATTACTTTGTCTGGCAGCAGGGAATCAAGGTGGTGATATACTCCATTAAGCTTAAGCTCGAATTTGCGGTACTCGGCGAACTCATCGACTTCATCCGGCACCGTGGAGGAACTCAGTCGGGATCGAATCGAGATTACCGCAATACGGGTGCATTTGTCGAACTTTCTGCGCATAAGCCAGGAAAGGATAAGAAGACTGCGACCATGACAGACCCTACCCGAGACGACTTGGAGTCCAACACGGTGATTGTAGCGTCTAAGGGATCACCTCTTGGCGATGGTTCAGGGGACGAGATCCGCGTCGTTACTAGAGTTGATGATGAGAGTCTGAATGTGGATCCGAGAGATGATAGGAGCACTGATGAGTTGTATCATCACACAATCGCCAAGTCCACGGCGAGATAGCGTGGATGCGCAGATACTTTCTTAATACTTGATCCCTTTGTTGAATCTCAATCTTGCAAGAGGTCTTCAGTGGATCTCGCCTCGTGTGGGTGCATTGGGGTTACGTTCAGTGATGTTATTGGATTGGACTGGATTTGTCGGAAAATGACTCGACTGGATTTGGGTTTCTCGAAGATTTGGACTGGATTGGATTGATTGGCAACCAGCTCCTGGAGCCCCAATGGTCTAACCTGATAAGGCAAGAGCTAACCCTAATTTGGTGGTCGTGACAAGGCTCCCGTCGCAGACTCCGACATAACTACGCCATCGTTAACATCCAACTCGCATATGTCCGCTAGTAAAACCATGGAAGCAATCACGTCGCTCGTAACTTCAGCAGTCCTTCTGCTCTGGCAGACGTGTCTAAACAGCCCACTCACTAGCTACACCATGGCTACTATCTTTAGCTATTTCGGCCTTGGTAGCGGTCGCTGTCCTGATCCTGAAAGAGTTATTGTTGCGTGACGCCTCGCCCTCTGATTGGTCAAGCAGAGCCCCTATTGTGGGGTGCTCGGTGGCTGATAAAACCGGCTCTTCAGCCACTTTCCTTTGTAGAAGAACAAGGCTCTTTATTATCCTCTTTCGTATGCTCGGTTGGTGTAAAATAGCTGTTAGTCAGACCATCGCATTATTAGGGGCCCAATAGGCGCACGGGTACCCGTGCGCCTATTGGGCCCCTTGCGCCGGTTCTCTTGGAGGATCTCCTTCATCGCGAGGAGGGCAAGAAGTCTGAAGAATTCCTTCCAGAATCTCAGCCAAGGCTCCGTTGAAACGTACGTTCAATCATCTTGCCTTTGACGGTCTGGACCTCAGCATTGTGGTTGAAGAAGCCCTCAACCAAGCGCTTCCCGAGTGGTTGAGTGTCGCGGGCATTGGCAAGGATCCGACACGCGAAATCGCGAAGTTGATGGTGGGTTGCAGGCACGCCTAGCTCTTGCTGAATGAGGATCCATTTACGAAGACGCTTTTCCTGCTTATTAGAGAGCCTCTGCTGACTCTCATGGCTCTCTTTTCGCGTTGTGCGGCCTTGCATCCGGTCACCCTATGGCCGAACGAGGCCCACCATACTGAATGGAAGCTTTCCGCAAAGACGAGCCGGATTCAACGTCTTTGACGGCATTCTGGAGGTCGTTTTCAGTATAATCAGGTATGGGAAATAAGATGCATGTATTATTTTTTGTGTTAGAAGTAAATAGCACGAGAAAAACCCGGTCGTGATGTGTTAGGTTATGGTGTTGGAGTTGGGAAAAAAACTGGCCGACTTCCCTGGGTGTCCGATTAATGTTAGCGGGGCGGTTACCTTATCGGCACGCTGGCCGGCAGCAAATTAAGACTTTTGCATCCGGGTCGATGCGCAAATCAAGTTGACTGAGTAGGGTCTCGTTACGACGGACGGCCCCAACGGGCTCGGCTCAGGTGGAGGCGTAGAGAAGTAAGGGTCATTGACCTATTGAGAAGACTGAGGTGACAGAGGGGTCCCATTCAAGAGATCCGGGAAGACGGAGCCATTTAGAACAATCGCAAACGGCTTCGGCATCTATGGAAGGCTCATTACGGAGAGTTGCCATATGTCAAATATGGAGGTGAATTATGTGTTCTCGTTGTTCTTGTGCCTCCCCCCTCCCTGGAGGGTACAAGGCAGGTTATATATGCCTTTTGGTAGAATCAACTAGAATAGCTGCGTCGTCAGCCTAGGACAAATCCTTTCCTTTCCAGCACCTTCCAATAGCTTCTTTTTTTACCACATATTCAACACCATATGGTACTTGTCCCGGCCAGCGCCAGGTAGTTGGAACTATCCAGCATAACATCGCTTATCCCGCTCTGGCTCGTCTTGCAGATGGCGGACGGACTATATCCCGTCCACCACATTTTCGTTCGTGCGAAAAGGCATCTAATGCTCGAAACCAGTCAGCCCGTCAAAACTATCGTCGAGGGTTTGCCTCGAGGGCGTCTCATTCATGGGCGGCGCGAACGGCGAGGCCTGTTCCAAGGCCGTTAATTGCGGCGAACGATTGTAATGGAGGGCATCGGGGTTTATCGTCGAGCCCGACCCGAAGAGGCCCTCAAAGTCGAATTCGGTGTTGAAGGCGGCGGCGACCGGCGGCGCTGTCCTCAGGCCGTTGCTAAAGTCGAGGCTTCCCAAGGTGCTCGTCTCCAGCTTAGGCAACCCGTGCTGCAACCCTCGCTGTCCCATGGTTGCTAGTATGCCACGGTCCAAGCTAGGGATAGGCAAACCGGCTAGACTCAGGCGTCTGCTATGGGTATAGGTAGGGGGGATGCCTCCTTGGACAGAGGCATTCGCAGCAGCAATCATCTTCATCGTGCTGCTGTCAACATGGCTGATCGTGTTTGCCCGCGGCCTCATGGAAAGCCCCGGCCCATTAGACGGGTTAGGTCCGGCGACGCTCTTCTTGCAAGCTCGGCTCTGGCAGATGGTATCCAGGACCAGGTAGTTGGCCATGATGGATAAAGGTGTGATGATGACATTCTCGGCAGTCAGCTTTGACCCTTCTGATGAGTTCAATGCGGCTATGCCCTCGCGGAGCTCAAGAGAACCCTCGAAAGAGCCATAGCTGACCTCCATGTCTCGGTTCACGACCTCGAGGGTGGGATCCGTAGACAGTTGCTGAAGGTCATTCATTGATAGTGCCGATACATAGGACCCTTGCAATTGTCAGTATTCTTCAACGATGAGGGAAATATTCTTACCTTCAAGTCCAAAGCGACTGTTGGCCTCGAGGAAAGTTGGCAATCTCTCATCTCAAAGACCTCTGTGCCAGACTCACACCATGAACCCGAACTATAAAACCAGTGTCAGCTTTTTAGATCCTCAGTGAAGGATGGCGACAGGAAGCACATACCCCAGTCATCAATCTTGAATCCTTGTACGTTCTTCATTTTGTTGAATTGGTGTCAGGATAAACCAACACTCACGCTCAAGACTTGCTATTTCAACCCATCGATCTCTCTTGAAACACTCCCGGAATCGGAGTGGCAATTCACGCCCTCAAAACGGCTATATCCAAATTCAAGAAGCCCATGTGATATCTGTGGAACGCATTGCACGTTGTCGAGGACACAATTGGCCCCTCAAAATAGGAAGGGTGAAATTGACAAGCCCAAGACTGCACTCCTCATACCCACACTTGACTCGAGCATACATGAATGATAAGGCCACAAGAGTTACAGTCACACCATGACATTATGATAAGCCGAAGAAAGCCACTTGTAACCATGTTTACTCACTCTACCTAGACACAGTTCTTCCACTGGTTTGAAGCATCAGGCCGACTAGATTCCTCGCTATTCCACTAGCAGAATGACTCATTTCAAGGCAATCGAATGGTTGCCTCAGCCACCAACGCTGCCAACCCCGACAGAAACATGGATAACACGCCTTTTCCAGACTCATCCAAGACCACGTCGACAATTATGTCACTCTCACGACCAATCTCACGCCCTTGATTCATGTAAAAGCGGTGAGAGTTGCCCGCTCCTCCCCGCATGAGAGCCAGATACGCCGCCAGCGAACAGCATGCACTCCCGGTGGCTGGATCCCCCAAGTCGATAGCAATCATGCGCACATGCAGATGCTCAACAGTGGTTCCGTTGTCATCGGACACCTCTTGGCGTCGGTAGTACATGGTGCCAGTGTGTGAAGGAGCCCATTCATCATCCAGGGGTGTGTCTTGACTCCTACCCGCGGCAACACGAGCAAAGAGGTCCTCCTGATCCGACATGTCGACGAGGGTATATGTTACTCCCTTGACGATCGAAACAGCGGGGTAATCTTGGCTTAGCCTAAATGCCCGATCAACCAAGTTGGGCTGCGTATCGAGGATATTTTGCTTGGGCGTGCCACAGGAATGAATATGCACATTGTGAGGCACCTCAGCGAGAACAGTATCGCTCTCGGGAACATACCGAAGTACAACCGTTCCGGCTTTGATCGAGACAGAGATAGCCTCAGGCAGAGGATCTGGAAGAGAGATGCCTGGCAGCAGCTGGTGGAATAGCACGTAGCCCGTACCGATTACGGGATGTCCAGCAAAGTCCAGGTCACCTGCCGGCGTAAAGATGTTCATACTGAGCTGGTCATTTTGGGCCTGACGAAGAAACACCGTCTCAGAGTACTTGAACTCTCGTGTAATCGTCAGCATATGCTCATGGGAGAGAGCTTCGCCGTCGACTTTGACAACTGCCAGGGGATTTCCCTTGAACCTGGGAACACAGAATTAGTGCTCGGGGTCAACAAAAAGTTATTGAAACATGAAATCGTGTTGCTACCGTACCGAGTAGCGGTGAAAACATCAACTGTAACTAGGAATTGTTAGAGAGAGAGGCTTTGTGTGTATGCATACAACGTGTGTTTACCATAAGAAGCTTTTCGGATCGACATTTTGGGTAGCTTTTGGAGATGAGGTTGGATAAAAGTTCCAAAATTGTGATTATTTGGCAGGGACAGGTATTGCTTTATATAGAACAGCTCGGCTTAAGCGGCGGGGAGACAGTGTGAAAGTGACTGGTGTCCAGATTCTTCAGAGGGAAGACAAAGGGCGCCATCGTCGACAGTATGGCGATGCAAAGTAGTTTCTTTACTTCAAGCACATATTTACTGCAAATCGGTCTTAATTGGCCTACAAAATGGTCGGGAATGCGCCTAGAGAATGACATTGGCCGACTCGCCAGCAACATACGCGACGAGCTCCTTGACAATTCCGTCTTGCCGATTCGAGATTATCTGCGCCGAAAGCCAAGCCAGATGCGGCGACAGAATCAGATTCGGTATGTTGTCTTCTAACAAGGGAGAAACACCTCGCTGTGGGGGTTCGCCGTCATATACGTCCACCGCGGCCGCCCCGATCCATCCACTACGAAGGCATTTGACGAGAGCCTCTTCGTTGGCGATCCCACCACGAGCCACGTTGATCAATATTGCATCACGTCTCATTGTCTTCAGCTCGCCTTCGCTGATCATGTCTACTGTATCACGATTCTTGGGTGCTGCAATGACAAGGACCGTTGCCTCACGGAGAACGTCTTCGAATGCGACGCGGCCGTCCCGAGGGGGCTGGCCTTTTCTTTCAGCTATCAGCACTCGCATTCCCAGGGCCGTAGCTATCGACTCGATGCACTTCCCCAAATGCCCATAACCAAATACACCCAGGGTTTCTTGAGAGCAGCTAAGGGGCAGCTCAGGGAAACGATGTTTGAGTGTTCGTCGCTCGTAATATTCTTTTGTCGTCGTCATAACACCGTGTAACTCGATAATCCTTCTTCTCACCGCAAAGTACAATGCGATTGCGTGTTCCGCAAAGGCAGCGATGTTGGTATGGGGAGTATTGAGGACTCTGATGCCTCGCTTCAGGAAAGCGTCTCTATCGATCCAGTCGACACCGGTAGATGTGGCCAAGATGCACTTAAGGCTGGGGCATTGGTCCAAGTCTTGTACCGAGATGGGCATCATGGTGATGATGGCCATGGTGGCATCTCGTAATCTCTGGGCGATTTCGTCGGGAGTCGTTGACGAATAGCCTGTATGGCGATGGGAAAGGGCAAGTTGGGGATTGAAAAGTGGCATTATTCAAGAGCAACCACATGGTGCTGTGAGCTGCCCATTGTTTGAGAACCGAGATGGGAGGAATATCGGCGTAGCGATCTTCTCGTGGAAGATTGCGACGCCAGTGTAGACGCGCGATTCGAAAGCTTAGTGTAGGAACACAACATACGGCGACAGTCAGATTGAACGCGACATTGGAATTTAGAAGATAATACTCTTATCGGCAACATGGTTGATCCAGCAATAATGATGGGCAGTGAGAATGCTCCTTCAATGGTTTATCTCAGAATGCACCCCCGTTCAGCGCCGGTATAGCGGCTGGGGACGGCAAAAGGCAGATAAAGCCAAAGGCGCAAATAACAAGTTATTAATCCATGATAGCTCAAAGACCCATTGGTCAAAGCAAGGGCGCAAGATGGATGCTTACAAACTCGAGAATTCTTGGGGTACCAGGCATGACTCGATAAGGGTGCCACTGACTGGATAACCGAGTAGAAACCCACTCTAGGGCGTTTTTTACAAGCTCTTCAAGCATGTTTCTTATGATTATTTAATAATAAGATAGGCCTAGACCATGTTTGCCTATTATAAGTAAAGTATGATATGGCATTGTTCAATACTATTTGAGATAAAACCAAGATTCGAATCAGCCTCTTTGACATCAACCTCACCGCCCTTACTACGCCAGCAATGACGACAAAGATGCAAGCTGTCTCAACAGAAGAGGCTCCCAGCCCATTTCCCCAGTTCTCCCAAGCCATTAAATACAATGGACTTGTCTTTTGCTCTGGAAACGTGGGGCTTATTCCAGGCACTGATCTGCAGCTCGTTGAGGGCACCGTCAAGGATCGCGCGGTAGGTATCTTCGCATCGGCAACAAGAGCCCGCAGCTGGATGAACAAGACCTTGCTAACAGACTGCAAAGATGCAAACCTTGAAGAATCTTGAAGCAATTCTTACTGCAGCTGGAAGCAGTCTACACAACGTTGTCAAGGTGAACATTTACATCACCGACATGCAGAACTTTGACCTCATCAACGAGGCCTACGATGAGTTCTTTACATGGAGTCCTAAGCCCGTATGTCTCATCTCTCTCTCTGTCAATGCTACCAGTATTGTACTCTCTTCTACGAGCACAGATCTAATGGCATCATAGGCTCGCACTTGTGTTGCGGTACATCAACTACCACTGGGCACGGATGTAGAAATGGAGTGCACAGCGTTTCTGAATGAAGGACAATGATGAAACCATAGGCTGTTGAAATTTTGAACAGTACTAAAGGTACTATTTAAATGGAAGGATGCAGCGTAGGCGCCAGGGGTGCTTATCAGATAGGCGTGGACATACAAGTAGGCGACTAGTGCGTAAACTTACAGTGTTGAGCCATAACTCCGATATCAAGGAAGTAGCTGTGTATCACAATCCGTAGAAGAGCCACTAGCCCTTAGTCAATTTTTTTTCATAGCTTGCTAAGCTTATACTACTGGTTTTGAAACCCTAGATATACGAAAGTTCTTATAGGGCCGAAAGCGTAGGAGTGGTTGCTGACTACCAGCTTACGAAACATCAAAAACATGCCCTACATGCCTGAAAATGCAACAAGGATCAACCAATTATCAAGAGGACACCCATTCCATACTACGTAGTAACAGAGCGCTCCCATATTACCCCGTGATATTGCCAACCGGAGATTATGTCCCCATGGGGATAGTTGACCCTTGTCAATCACACGAGTGGAGAAGTCAGGCAAATACTTGAACGAGGAACGAGAACCACATTTATTTATATCTCATTGTAACCTAAGCAGCCAATGACGGAGCGTGTTGGCTTCCCTATGCCCAGCAGTTGACGTAATGGCAACATGCAACGGGTGCGTCCCGCCAGGCCGTCGCTTGTACAGTAACAAGGGGAGACCGGAATAGCTTCCCTTTTGGGGTAGCGGTGAGATCCCTAACTGAATCTGAATCTACTCATCATCTTGAATGTCGACGATCGTCTTGGTCCACTTGCGAGCAGGAACACGACGTCGGAACAGAATGTCAATCTCACGGTAGGATCGACCCTTCATCTCAGGCACCCAGATGTATGACATGACCAAGCAGACGAGGGCAGTACCAGCCCAGACGTAACCACACTTGCCGCCAAGGTTTCCGCCCTACGGAATGTTAGCAATTGTGCCTTGAAATGCGGGTGAGGATATCTTACCGTGGGGTTGAGCATGTAACTGGACAGGAAGATGCAAGGAATGTTGACGAGGTAGTAGCAACCACGTCCGACACCAGTGGTAAGAGGCCTAAGGCGAATAGCAGACGTCTCTCCGATAATGACCCAAGAAGCGGGAGCAGGGCCGAGGGTGAAAAGGACGGAGACGATGAGACCCAGGGACGCCTGCGCGAGGGATGCCGAGGTTGACTGTCCGAAAGAGGCTGCGATACCGATAGCGACGAGGACGACCATGTTCATGGCGGAACCCCAGAGGTAGATGGTACGTCGGCCAAGGTAGGTTGTAAGAATCCAAGACAGCATGACCATGACGGTCTGGAGGGCAGAGGTGATGAGACCCATGGCGAAAGCAGTGTCAGTCTTCATGCCAGCCTGCTCAAAGAAGTAGACGGCCTGGTTGGCAATCAGGTTACCAGTAAGGTTCTGGGCGGCGTAGACACCGCATACGATGAGGGTACGGTAGCGGTCGGTACCCTTCCACAGTTCGATCAAGCTGGGCTCCTTCTCGCTCTTCTCGAGGTCGATGGTACGCTTCATCATAGCGACGGTCTCGTTCGACTTGTTAATCAACGACTTGCGTCCGAGGCGCTCCACAGCGTGTGCTGCCTCCTCCATTTTGCCCTTTCGAACCAACCACCAAGGTGACTCGGGCGCCAAGAAGATGAGGATGGCAAGAGGGGTGGGGAACATCCATTGAAGGGCAATGGGGATGCTATTCTCTCGTTAGCAGAGGAATCACTTGTGATGCGAAAGGGCACGTACCGATAAGCGTTGGGGTGGTCCAAAGTGTTATAATGGTAGGTGATGCCACCAACGATGATAGCTCCAATGGCCCAGAACATCTGAAGCATCTGAGTAGCAGGAGCTCGCAGCTTCATGGGCACAATCTCGGAACAGTATGCGGGGGAGTTGGCGATGAAGATGCCCCAAGGAATACCCTCGAGGATCTGGGACACCAGCATCACAGGGAGCGAGTTGGCAAAGTAGAAGACAAAGATGAAGGCGTTCAGGGCCATAAGACCGCTGATGGTGGCCCAGCGGTATCCGATCTTGCTGGTGAGGGGACCAGCGAGGAAGACGCCTAGCAAGGCACCAATGGGACCAATAGCCTGGAGAGCAGACTGCCACTCGGTCTCGATGACCCATTTGCCGTTATTTTGGATACCGTAGTCCTTGGCGAATCGAGGGAGGGCGATGAAACTGCCGATGAGGAAGACGCAGTAGGACTCCATGATCTGTAGGTGATGTTAGCGCAAGTCATGGTGAGTGGGGGAGTGTATAGCTTACAATGGTGCAAGACATGATAAAGGCCCAGAGCGAAGCCATGGGGTAAGCTCGAACGGCCTCGAGCACACCCATGTTGTGCTCCGCATTCTCTGCCTCGATAGCATCCTGCTTCTGGGCATTCGCAGCCTTGTCCTCGGCAGCGAACGTCTTGTCTTCAACATCGTAGGCGTGCTCGACCTCTTGGCCGCCCTCGGCCTTTGTCTCGACGGGGTTGCCCATGTTGGATGGTGTCTTGCTGAGTGAACAATGACAATGACAATGTGTAAGGATGGACGGGTTACCAAGAGACGAGTCAGTGCAACAGTGCAGGTTACAGCCAACTTATAAGCTTCCCATGATGCCTGGCGGGTGAAGTGTCGGGCTAATGCATGGATGGCCCGTCCTGTTAGTCGTGGAACTATTATCAGCACCATGTCATTTAGCCATCTGGGGTTCGTCTCGTTTTCCTTTAGACGCGCCTATTACAGGCCAAGCCCTCCAAGAGGGTTCACAGTTTATACGCCCGCCTATCAGATGCTTGGGGGGATCCTGGCCACCCCGTGGGCACCCCGCATGGGAGCTACCCCGGAATAGCAGGTATGGACGGCGTCACTCCGGCCAATTCCCCGGCCTCCATGCAAACGTTACATCCCAACCGGCGCCAATTACCCCGGAGCCCGGCCTGTTCCTTGGCTTCTCCAATATCGCCTCGTTGGCTGTGCCGCATTCGCTTTATTGATGCGCCGAAGGAGGGGAACGTGCTCTAGTCCTCCTCCAAGGAACCATCCGCACCACACGGCTGGCCTCCAGTGAGATGGGGTTACTAGCCTCAGGAGCGGCTTGACCCCGCATTCTTTCGTCTAGTGTTCCATGTGTTGTTGTAGATCCTTCGTCGTATCTCGCGCCGGGATCAAGTCTTGTGTCCTTCTAGGCTTCTAGTGCGTTGGACATTGCCGATCAAATCACGCGTCTTGCTTTCGTGGCTGCAATCTCGGGCGAACGCAAACGTGGATGACGAGGATCCCCAACGTCTGATCGAGCATCAACTCAAGGATCTGGTTCGTCCTCAAAGGCAGTCCAAGTTTAACAGCTTTGCTCTCAGCACTCGGCAAGTTTTGAGATTAGGGAGGTAACTGGGCACTTGATTCTCGCCTCAATCCTTACAAGCTGTCTCAAGCGTCTCACTGATTCGATACTTTACGATCATAAAGCCAAGCAAAGCGTTGCTGCGGGCGGTTTACGCGCATATGACACGTGAACGCCTGAGTGTCGGACTCAAATCACGACCCTCTGATTGATGGCGCGATCGAGTCTTGGAGGCACCCATTCATTGGATCGAGACTTGGTCAAAAGTGGAGAGTAGATCAAGAAAAGGCCGTCACTAGAATGGAGATTTTACTGTGCCACTAGGGAGAATTGAGAATGGCGGCACGGCAGAGGTTAAGCATACCATAGTTCATCGGCATTGAAACCGAGTCGAATACGAATACAGAACCATTCTCGTTATTGCACAGACAATAAAATATATTTGAACTGCAAATGAAGTAGCCTTATTTCCCCGGATCTATAGAAACGGTATTGCATGCATTTACTCCAAGATCGATTGAGTTTAAAGCGCGTTAATCACGTTGAATACGAAAAACGCGTCAGTATAGGGTAGCCACAAAAATTGGGATTCCCTTACTACCAGGTTAGGAAATAAGGCCTTGCCCTGACATGGCCCGCAAATGGAGATGGAATCACCCCACAATAGGGGTTCTGATCTTATCATCCCTACCGTCATGCCAGATGGAACGAGGTCAGGCGGATACTTGAACCGGGGAACGGCCCGTTTTCCATTACCTTATTTTGTCCTCTTGTCTTTACATCCAGGACACGCTGTTAACCGTGGTTCAGCCATTGCGGCCCGACGTTCCCCAATTTGGTCATGGTGTTGTGGATTTCGTGATGCCGCGTGAACGCTCGATCTGCACTAAATGGAGACGTAACCGACGTGTAACCGAGTATTTCCCGTTTAAAGTAATAAATATAACATGATCATGGACTTGTCTGACTTCCGAACTCTTTTGCTGCACCTTAGGTTCTGTCAAAATGGCGACCGTGACGCAGACAGAGACCAGCAGCGTCCCTGCGACCTTTGAGCTGCAGAGCCAACACGAGAGCCCCAGGAACTCGCTCCACGACCCTGAACCCGAGCATGTGTCGGACAAACCTAGCAAAGCGGATCTGCTTAGGATCATGAGCGTTGCATTCTCCTTCTTTGTCGCCGGAGTGAATGATGGCAGCGTTGGAGCCCTTGTCCCCCATGTGATCCGAGATTACAATGTTACCACGGCCATTGTATCATCTGTGTGAGTTGAGCGATTGTGTGCCATGACAAAGCTAACTGTTGCAGCTACGGAGCTAACTTTATGGGTTGGTTTCTCGCCGCCTTTTCAAATACGCATCTGTGCCAAATCCTTGATCTAGGTGCTATGCTCGCTCTGGGTGCTGGATTGCAGGTGCTGGCTCATGCTCTACGGGCCTGGCGACCACCCTTTGCCCTGTTCACTATCACTTTTATGCTGGCTAGTCTTGGCCAGGCTTACCAGGATACACATGGAAACACCTTTGTTGCGGGCGTAAAAGGATCGCATCGATGGCTCGCGTTCATCCATGCAATGTACATGGCTGGTTGCCTTGTCGGACCATTCGTGGCGACCGGTGTTGCTTCAGCCGGAAGTGTATCGCGATGGTATCTCTTCTACATTTTCCCTCTAGGAATTGGAGTTCTCAACATGGCCCTTGTTGCAGTGGCTTTCTGGGACACGATGGGAATCAAGAGAAAGCAGCCCGTCACAGAAAGGACACTGGAAGCTGATGACGAGACCCCTGCTTCAAGAAGTGAGGATGCCTTCCTCCTGATGAAGGAGGCGCTGAGGACTAAGAGTGTCTGGCTGATTAGCCTCTTCTTCTTCTTCTTCCTTGGCGCTACTCTCACGGCTAGCGGATGGATTGTTGAGTATCTCGTTGCCGTTCGCGATGGAAACATCAACCAGATGGGTTTTGTTCCTGCGGGTTTCAGTGGAGGATCTCTACTTGGAAGATTGTTTCTGGCTGAACCAACGCACCGCTTTGGGGTCCGGAGGATGATTTTCGGCTTCACTATCATCAGCATTGGTCTTCAGATTTTGTTTTGGCTGTAAGTTTCTCGTCTGACGTATGACTGCGGCTAACCATGCAGTGTCCCCAACATCATCGCGGCTTCAATTGCTATCAGTTTGCTGGGCTTCTTCATGGGCCCCTACTTCGCTACGGTGAGTTGTTTCAATACACCTTACGCGATTACTGTTGCTGATAGCACCAGGGCATCTCGGTTGGTTCAAAGCTCTTTGCTCCTCGGATCCGGTCAACGGCTCTGTCATTTGTCTTTGTCTTTGCACAACTCGGAGGTTGCCTATTTCCCATCATCACGGGTCTCTTTGCAGCCAGCGCTGGTGTTGCCGTCTTGCAGCCCGTTTTGTGCGGGCTGCTGACCGCCACGGCTGTCACCTGGTTGTTCGTTCCAATGCCAAAGGAGGGCGATAACCCAGCCTTGCACCAAGAGTAGTCTGTCTCATATGGCCTCACTTAACTGAAGAACCGGTAGCCAAACTTTGAAATTTCTTGATATTGGCTTGGACCAGAAAGTCGAATTGAAAATGGTCCTTGAGGCCTACGTCATTGACATTTCTACGATCGAATGCGCGTTTTCAGGAGGAGACTTTTCAAATTTAGTTCAAGAACTTATCAGAGAGTTGAATATGATATGATTTTTATTATGAGCAACCTTGAGCTTGTACGTTCGGATCAGGACAGTCAGATAAGGTAGGTAGGCAAGTAGGGAGTGAGCGATGAGCAGACGGGCACGTGCTAGCTCCTCTGGAATAGTATAAAGATATTTACATAAAATCTACTAAAATACATCCTAGTAAGAGACCATATATACATAGTATTTACTTATTCTTTTATTGTTCTTGTCATATCTTAATTGCTATTCTTAGAAGAGGATCCAATGATGCCTCTGTCCTTTTGTCAGGGTTCTTCCATGCCTTGACTTAAAAAGCAAGTAATTCGGGCTTCCCGTTCCCCGCAAAGTGCGGGGTAATTTGTTCAACTCCGCACGTGATGCTTCATCAAACTCCCCGCAGTTTCTTGCCACTACTCTTGTCATAGGCTTGAGCTCAACAACAATGGAGCCTGGGGATCGCGCGCCCAGGAGGACGAGTCGAGTCGCGGTAGGATGGTAAGCATCGGTTCAAGAATTGTGTGCTATGCTGACGTGACTAGCACTGCTTGTCGAGGTATGGATGCCCCTCCCTTCTCGAGACGCGACTGACTCTCCCAGCTCGTCATGTTAGGTGTGAGTTCTCCGATCACTCGACCAAGACCAGGGGTGACCATATTAGGCGACAAGAACATGCCTGCATGCACTTCATGTGTGAAAGCAGGGATTCAGTGTATTCGTACTTTGCAGGTTCGGTTCCGGAGCGGCCTTGATTCTACCGATGAATTTGCCTTCTCGGACAACCAGGTCTGGGTTCAACCAGAGAGCAATTGTACGTGAGAATTTCTCTTGGTGGACGAGCTGACTTTTCAAGTGGAATACTGTGATGAGACCGCTCAGTTGTCCCAGATCTACGAAACCGAGGACCGTGAACCGTATGTAAGTCTCCCGATGCCATGGCTCAGGTATTAAGATCTCCCAGAGTCGAGCCCCCAGCAGCAGATTCTGCTCAGTACAGCTTCGATCTTCCAATCATGGACGCACCGGTTGAGAGGTCACCTGCCTTTCACACATCCCCACACATGATGGTGTCGCCTGAAACGAATGGCTCGGATATTTCAGAATCAAGATACAGAACCCGACATCTCCGAGACAGCTCCTCACTCGACCTTTCTCCATGTTCACCGTCATCACGTCCTGCTATGCCCTTTACTCCTAGAGAAGCTATTCTTATTCGGAATTTCACCGAGAACATGGCTCTGTGGGCCGATGCAACTGACTTGCGTCGACACTTTGAAATCGAGGTTCCTCGGCGATCCATGTACTTTCCTGTGCTACGATACGCGGTCTTTGCCTTCTCCTCAAGACACCTGAACCGAAACATGTCGGACACTACCACAGAGGCACTGGAGTATTATGATAGATGCTTGAGCCTCCTGATCGAGGCAGTGGCTGAGCAGAATGGACCTGTTGATGAAGAGACGCTCGCCGCTATTGCAATTCTGCGGCAGTACGAGGAGATGGACGGTTAGTGCTTTAGATCAAGACCAGAACAAGACTGACTCTTGCAGCGGATGACAAGGAGCTACACCTCAATGGCACCTCAAGAATCGTCAACTCCATGTCTGTGTTTGACTTTAATGGAGGCCTCGGTGAAGCCGCCGCCTGGTTATGTCTTCGACAAGATATTTACATCTCATTGACGAAGCAAAGGCCGCTACGATCAGACTTGGACACGTATCTACAGTCAGACGTGTTCAAACGCATGGACGACGCGGCTTACTCCAACAAGATGGTCTTTCTGCTAGCAAAAGCACTTGCTTGCGCCTTTTCATCAGACAAGCCTTGCTCGGCGGATAGCCTGGAAGAGATTCGCCGGGAGGTGGATAGCTGGTTCGAATTGAAGTCACCAGCGTTCAACCCCATCCACGAAGCAAAGAGGAACAGAGAGGAAGGGCGGCTGCTGCCAGAAATATGGGTTCTTTCACCCTTCCACGGTTGGTACCCTTCAAATATTGTTACTTTGGCTGACCATTAAGCTGTCGGGTTGCAATATTACCATATTGCAAATATCATCCTCGCCATGTCTACGCCGATTGTAGCATCTTCCGTGCTTGAGCATATTCGGCAAGGAAAACGGGTTGAGGTTAGTTCAAATGGGCATAAAAATGATAGAATCTGACGGTGGTAGCAAATCGTACGAAACCACCTGCTTCAGGTAATAGCGTTGGCCAACTCCCACGCAAGAGCAGAAAACGCCCTCTTTACGGCACGACACTCGCTTTCAGTTTGTAAGTTGATATCGCTTGTTGATTAAATCATACTTAACAGTCACAGGGGGCGGCGTCTTTGCCGAAAAAGACGATCAAGATATGGTGCTCAGCTTTCTGGACCACGTACAACAAAGGACAGGTTGGAACACATCCCCATTACGTTCATCACTGCAAGAACAATGGATACAAGATACTAGAGAATAAAATGTTTTCTCATTCACGCTTTTGCTATTAAGTGTCTCATGTCTATCACAGCTTGGTCTCCTCAATGCGACGGCCAACCTCATCGAACCGAATCTGCTTTCCGCTGACCAGGGCCTCCTGCAGAGCAGCACCGATCTCAACAGCCCGCACAGCGTTGGTGAGCTTCAGGGGAAGAGTCTTGTTGTCGAGGCAAGCCTCGGCAAATTCGTTGGACTCTTGCACAAAGGCCATCTCGAAACGGCCATAGTAGTGGGCAGGCACCTCGCGGGTGATGCCGCCCGAGTGGTAGTAGTTGACCAGGTTGGACTGGGGGTTTCCGTTGACCGTCAGCTTGCCCTCAGTGCCGATGATTTCGGTGGTATCTTCTTGTCCGTGGGCCATCATTCGGGAGCAATAGTAATAGGCGATCTTGCCACCCCAGAACTCGACGATGCCGACGGCGTTATCGTAATCGTTGTACTTTCCGAGGTCGGGCTGAACAGCACGGACACCATGGGCGGAGACACTCTTGGGAATGACATCGTCGCCAAAGAACCAGAGCGTCAGGTCGATATCGTGAACAGACATGTCGACAAAGACACCACCAGACCAGGCAGCATAGGCGACAAAGAAGCCTGAAGGGTCGTGCTTATCACAAGTCTGGCTTCGGATGATTGTAGGCCGGCCGATGGCACCCTGCTCCATCTTCTCGTGGGCATCGCGGTAGGACTGATCGAATCGTCGGGAAAAGCCACACATGACCTTGAGGTGAGGGCGCTTCTTGGCCTCGTTCACAACATCGCGACACTGACAGGTTAGCTTAGTTAAGGTAGAGGTAGATGGTACTTACAATCTCAATGCTGGTCGAGAGAGGCTTCTCGCACAGGACGTGGAGGTCCTTCTGCATGGCCTGGATAGCCTCCTCTGCGTGCACAGACGTAGCAGTACCAATGACGACAGCCTGAAGACCAGGCTGCTCAATCATCTTCTGGTAGTCATCGTACAAAGTGACTCCATGGGGCTCAAGGTTGACCTTGGCCCAAGCCATCTCCTCAGGGTCAGGAGTAAAGGCAGCGACGAGCTCAGCGCGGGGAGTGCGGTTGAGAAAGTTGATGGCATGTCGCTTGCCCATGCGGCCGAGGCCAGCAGCAGCAATCTTGAGTTTCTGAGGAGCCATTGTTGATGATTGTCGATGAGTTTGTTGTTGATTGTAGTGTGTCAAACGATGCGAAGGCCTGGTGCCTTTATGTCAATTCCTCGGGTCGGATCTGCATCTTGAGCGGCAGTTCTGCAGAATTGGTCTCCATCTTTACCGAAGTGATCGTGAATCTTGAGCGCCACTGGAGTTTGCGAGTTGACAGTTCGCGACGATGGTGGAGGACTTGCCCCAAGTCCGGAAAGACTTGCTGAGAGGGGGGATAGAATTACTCTGCTAAGACGCCTCGTGCGGGGTTTGACATGGTCCCTGCGGCCGTGAGTGGGTCATGGGGGATCGGAAAGACTTGCTATTGTTAAGGACAGACTTGCCTGACTCAATCTCAGCCCAACGAGTCATGAAGTCTCAAACCCCTGGATACACTTGCTTCATCTTCGGATACACTTCCCAAACCCAGCCATAATCGCTCACCTCCACACTCTCAAGTGCTAGTCACGCTAACACGGAACCCCATGGGGAGACGAAGTGCTCCAGTTCTCCGCTCAACCCCAGACTCTACGGGTGGGCCGTCTTGAATCACGTCTCTGTCCATTGGCCGGGACAATATCCGAACTATTAGAATTTCTGGCTAGGTAGTCCTTGGAGTTCATGTAATGTGAGCTGATGCAGCCGTTTATCGCCTCACAGTGAAGAGCACCGCTTTGGGTATAAAACCCCGACGACGGTATCACGTTGGAGATTTGCTCACCATCCCCGCAAACACATCCCGCACAATACTTCCTTATTCGTTCAATATGGCAGGAAAAGACGAAGTTGTGGCTGCTGCCGCTCACTCCCATGTCGAAGACAACGACCCGAAGGGAGGGGAGGACTTTATTGAAGACTCCACCCCTGGACTCTTTTTAAACCTCTGCGTCGTCGCAACCGCCATAGGTGGTATGCTCTTTGGATACGACACTGGAGTCATCTCTGGTGTTCTCGTTGTCCTTGGAACAGACCTCAATGGACGGTTGCTTGACCATTGGGAAAAGGAGCTCATCACGGCGCTTTGCGCTGCTGGGGCTTTGTTCGGTGCCATTATCGCTGGTGTCACAGCTGACAAGTATGGACGAAAGCCTGCCATTTGGTTCTCTTCGGTGCTCTTCACCGTAGGAGCCCTTGTCCAAGCAACTTCGTACTCTCTTGCTCAGATGTGCGTTGGTCGAATCCTCGTTGGCCTTGGTGTTGGTTCAGCCTCCATGGTATGTCTTTTACCCATTGTCTCTTCGTCCCTAACAGAATAGATCATTCCGTTGTACATTGCAGAAATCTCTCCCGCCAAATATCGAGGTCGAATGATTTCCATCGACATGGTCTTTCTTGGAACCGGTTCCCTCCTCGCATATGGCTTCGACGCAGCCTTTTACAAGGTGCCTCATGGATGGCGATACATGGTCGGTCTCGGAGGAATCCCATCGATTCTGCTCGGTACCCTCCTCTTCTGGTGCCCCGAATCGCCTCGTCAGCTGCTCTTCCACAACCAGACCGAAGAATGTGTCAGCGTTCTGCGACGCATGTATCCTGCGGCCGATGAAACCCAGGTTTCACAGATGGTGGCCCATATTCAGCAGGGCGTTACACAAGCAAAGGCTCTTAACGAAGAGGTTTCAGTCCGACAGTCTCTCAAGAGTCTTGTCAAGGTTCCGGCGAATCGACGAGCGGCCATCGTGGCATGCGGTCTCATGGCTACTCAGCAGCTCTGCGGCTTCAACACGCTGATGTATTACTCGAGCACCCTCTTCCAGATCGTCGGCTTCAATAACCCAATCGCCGTTGGAACCATCGTCACAGCCACCAACTGGATCTTTACGTTCCTTTCCATCTTCCTCATCGACAGGGTTGGACGACGCAGACTCTTGCTCTGGACCATGTGGGGAATGCCCGTCTTCCTCGTTCTCGCCGCCGGCGTTTTCGTTAAAATTCCGATCGACCGAGACACGCTCGAACTCACAGATGATACCATTGGATGGCCTGCTATTGTCGTATTGGTCTCTATGATTCTCTTCGTGGCCTGTTACGCGGCTGGTCTCGGATGTGTGCCATGGCAGGCCAACGAATTCTTGCCCATGGAAGTGCGTGCTATAGGAACCATGATGATCAACATCTGCAACTGGGGTCCTAACATCATCGTCTCCTCGACTTTCCTATCCATGATGCGTGGAATCTCGCCTTCTGGAACCTTTGGATTTTACGCGGCTCTCTCGACCGTTGGATTCATCTTTGTTTATCTCTGCTACCCCGAAGCCGCAGGAATGACTCTCGAGGAGATTCGGGTTGTCTTTGAGCACGGGTTTGGTGTTCGCTACGCTGAGGAGTGGCGAAAGCAGAAGAAGCTTGGTGTCATCACCCACGGTGTTGAGCAGCCTACCAAGGAGACTGTCTGATTCACGCTCTGTCGAGTACTTGGACTCCCGTTTGGATATATTAGGATCTGGTCCTTGTATTCTTGCGGAGAATGGGAAGAAGAGTGACGGTTTATGTAGATATTTCCCATATTGGTGGAATTGAACGGTGTATGCTATATGACTATCTCCCATTAGGTTGTGCCTGTGTCTAAAGTTTGAATCACATCTACTCAGTCCCCTTTACCATCGTCTCATAGTCTGGAAGTTTCCATGTCCCGACATCCTCTCGGAGAACTCTTTTGCCAATGACATCCAACCTCAACAACATGGCCAACCACATGAAGACGTTGGCAACAGTGACACCAAACGAGGAGGTCGGCAGTCTCCCCCAGAAAGAATCGCCTTGGGTCAAGCCTCGCTGGACCTGATTCATGAAGGGTCGGAACGTTTCATCGTAAGCCTTGAGTGCCGTTGGAATACCACGCTTTCCAGATTCGCGGCAGTGCTTGTCGAGTTCTCCAGCCAGGACATAGGCTCCCACCATGCTTGATGTTGTTCCCATGCCTGTAGATGCTGAAGGGCAAAAAGCAGCGTCGCCGACAAGAGCTACACGACCGTCAGACCAGGCATCGAGCTCAACAACGCCGAGGCGCTCGCAGTAGAAGTCATCTGTGGCCATCATCTCCTTCAGTATGGTATCTGTTTTCCATCCTGCCCCCTTGAACATGTCCAAAAACGCATGTTTCTCCCTCCCAGTATCACCCTTGCGGATATCCTTCATCCACTCTGTGTCGGTCTTGTAAGCCATGTAAATCTGGACCCTGAAATCTTCGTTGCGCCTGGTGAAGATGAAGCGCTTTCCGGTGGCAAGATAGAACCGAGCATTGTAGTCTTTTCCCTTTTCGACTGGCTGAGGAATGGTAAAGTAGGCGATATAGGCACCCAGGTAGTGAGTAGGATCCTCAGCATCAGCCCCGAGCATGGCCTTTCGAGTGCGCGATGCCTGGCCGTCAGCGCCGACGATGAGATCGAATTGATCCTTGTTTCCGTCTGAAAAGATGACATCAACAACATTGTCATGTTGCGTGAAGCTTTCGATAGTAGTGCCAAATGCGTACTTGACCCGGGGCTTAGTCGATTCATGCAAGATCTCGCAGAGGTCTTTTCGCATAATCTCGAAGTCGGTGGTAAATCCCTGAAGGCCTTTGCCACTCTTGTTCGCTGGGAAATATGCCCATCGTTTGTCGTAAGTGTCAACAATTTCCAAGCCTTGTTCTCTGACGGATTTTGCCCGGAATGCCTCCTCTAGACCCATGCGCCTCATGACTTCGATGCCAAGTCCGCGTAGGTCAAGCTGAAGGCCTGTGGAGCGTAGGCCGGAGAAGCACTCGATGACTGTGACGTTGAAATGTGATTTTGAGAGCCAGAATGCAAGGGCTTGGCCGGCGATGCCAGCGCCGCAGATGAGGACTCTTGGTTGCGCCATGATGGGATTGGTGATTGGTGATGACTGCTGGGAGTGAGGTGAATGTTGGAATGCATCCTCGAACAGGTCAATTCAGTGGAAGGTAATTATTCTTTAAAAGCAGGGCCATAGCCGGTCAATTGCGAATTCTACCTGCGTATCGGTGATTTCATGTCGGTGAATTCTGCATCATCACCAAGGCTTTAGATGATGATGCATGTGCTGTTGACTGTTGGTTCTCAGACCATGGAGATCCTGGCTGTACATCTTGTGTTCAAAGGATTGCCTCAGTCGGCATGAAATGAGTATTTTCACCAATCGGAACAATAGAAAATGCCCGGGATGAGGTTTCGGCCGAAGGGTGTCAAAATGCCGACCGTACGGACCGGTCTTAAAGTGTGACCAGGTCGGCAGTGGCTTCTGGGACCAACAGCTTCACTTGGATCCATGACAGTGCCCCCAGTATTAGCAATCACTGATTGGATACATTGATGGTTTAGCACGGGTCCAGAACATGCTGGTGCGGCTCTTTGAGCGCCTTGTTTGATAATCGGATGAATCCATTGTTCCATCGTGAGCTGACCCCTTGCTCCGCTGCATGGGATCCATCGCTTGGCAGCTGGTAGGTAGATGAGCCCGATTACCACATCTCCGTTTGTCGAGCTTAGCACATCGATCGGAGGCCTCCGATGGGCGTGTTTGGATCCTCTCCGGCTCCGTCTTGAGCAAGTTACCTACGATGAGTAGTCGTCCACTTGAACGAGAGACTGTAGCTCGCCGCCTGGGTCCAGCTGCTGAGCTCGTTCTCATCCACACGTGGTCTGTTGGGTTTCCAAACGCGTGCTCCCGTCACAACCTGCGCTTTATGACTTCGAGGCCGAGTCTCGGAACTTGATGATCCATATCGATTACTTGAAAGTATTTTTACTATAGACCGGGTACCTGAGAGCTATAGAAGACGATTAATTGACCCTTCGAGGTTCCTGAGGAGGCATACTCCTTTTTCTCGTCCCTGAGACACTATGATTCCCGGTGGGATCTTGCCTGCCACAAGAAAACACTACTGGTGGAGGGTTTTTTGGAGGGGCGAGCATTAGTTTGCACCTTGGTGTTGTTTGACACTGCACTGGCTTTGTTGCCTCGCTCGGCTTTTGAGCCTGTTGACGAAGGAATAAATAAAACATCTCTCCCTTGCACCGCCCGCCCTCTCTCATTTCTCACTCCGTGAAGCTTCACGACCGTTCCTGTCTCTCTCCCTCGATCCGCCGAACCTTGCTTTACCACCCTTACCCTGACCTCGCCCTTCTTTTCGCATCTTCTGATCAACCACACCCAGCATCAAACCATTTACCCGACCGACTGGTACTCATGGCTGACTCAGGAGGCGAGTCCTCGATCGTCGCCCGAACGGAAAGCGACCGGAAACGCCCTCTCCGCCCGAACCAGACCCCAAGAGACCCCGGACCGCCCTCCGCGACGAAGCAGCAACACTCTCTGGTTCCCAAGAAAACCTCCACGACTTGGACAACATCGTCCAACCCCGAAATCTGAACCCTTTGGACCAGCCATCTTGCTCGACTTACTCCAACGGAAACCCAGAAGCCATCCGCCCTCACCTTCCATTTCATCAGCGTGACGGAGAGGATGCCTCGGCGACTCTAGGGGAGTCAATCTCAGGACACAATGTGCCTTCTCGGGAACCCTTGTTGCCCCAACACATGCTACCGCAGCCGCTCGCCTTTTTTCTCAGCCTGCGTGCCCGGGAGTCCATTGCGAGGCTGAATGAGGCACGGCTGAGCATGATGATTGAGCGGATTCAGCGAGGACAGGTGGAGGGCTTCGTCTTTGACCGAGAAGAACTGGCCTGGACTTGGGAAGGAATGCAGGATGACTCTGTATGGGAAGCCTAGGAACGTTGGAGTGCGGCATTGAACCAAAACACTCAAATGATCACCGACGACCCCTACGATTCGGATGACCAGAGCTCCAAGGGATCCCCGGCCTCGGAGGAGGACGTCGTCGATACCACGACATATCCCAACTGACCAACCTGTCTTAGCAGGCCAGATGGGATGGACCCGTCATGGAGGGCAAGGGAGTGGAAGTGACAGAAAGAGGACAGGCGAGATGGTACCTGTGTATGTAAGGGCACGAAGGAGCGAAACGGAGCGAAACGGAGCGCCGCCTGATCGTGGATCGTGGCCTGGCATACAACTAAGACGGGGAACCATTAAAAGGGTCTCCGCAAGTCAATAGGGGCGACTGGTTTGGTGGAAGAGTGGTGGCGGAGGTTGTCTTTCGTGTCGCTATGGATCGGTATGATGGTCTGGTGAGGCTAGACTCTGCGAGGTGTTTCCCGATGTGCACCAGGGGGCGGCAGGCTGGCCGCTGATGGTATCTCAGATGATCCATAACTAACTAAGACAAACGCACCTTTTAATCATCTTAGAGTCCTCTCATTTGTCGCCATCGTTATTTGCTGGTTGAATATGGATTCAGCTTTCAGCATGGGTCCAGAGGCGATGATGGGGCTGTTGCAACTTGAGGCACTTAGGCCCAACCACCAAAGGATGAGAATGATAACTTCTGAGCGAGCAGACAAAGGAGCGGACACCGATGGAAGCCAATTAAGAGACCCGAATTAGCTGGAAGCGTCATTTCAGATTCGCGATATTGCCAAATACATCTCCCTTTACTCCCTCGTCTTCCTCTAGCACCGCTGGGCAGAGGACTCAGCATTGCGACTGTTACCCTCTCCGCCCAGCGCCTGGGATCAAGTGAAGAATATGTTCTCTCCAACACTGTCATCTCAGTATTCTTACATCATGAGGAGGATCGACTCGTTCATGGCGGGTCTTGTCCGAAGGTGTTGTGCAAGATCGTTAATGGAATGGCAGCGGAGGCTAACAAAGGGGGGCCATTGGAGGAGGGCGACGAGGAGCAATAGAGCGAGTAATGATTTTGTCAATATTAGAAACTCACAATGTTGTAAGACCACAGGTTCCATCTCCGTAAGTAGGTACCAAGGTGAGTGACATGTGGAGGGAATCGTGGGGGGACGACAACACAAGTTGACACCTGCGGACCCGCTCCAAAGCTGGTTTATAGGTACACAATTGCTATTAAATGCTAAAGACCCATCAACAGAATAGAAATGGGCATGCTAGATCTTGTGCGACTATGAGAGCACCAGAGGGGATGGGATGCTAATATTAGGGAGGGCACTTTGAGAAAGGTCCGTGGAGAAATAAACATGTTTAACCACCAGTGATAGCAGCTAGATTATGAGAAGCCCTATAACTAAACTAAGAATTTGTTATACTTGGACTTGGTTCTGAATATGCGTGATTGTGTTTTGTTGAGGCTATGACGTTCTGTGAGTATGCTTTAAGGATACTTAAAACCATCCTTTGATCGATCCATGGCATACAGCCTCCAATGGAACAAGGCAATTTTGTGCGCGCTGACGCGCCCACGGCTCTGAGAGACTAAATGCAAGCAAGATAAATTGAATATAAGGTTTAGGAGCCTAAGTTTGCGCTCAGGGTCGGGTGTGTTGTGTCTTTTACGGGCCAGGGCGGACCCAAGCTTAGCTGACACTGCGAAGCACTGCGAACACTGCGAAGCACTGTCAAGCTCGGGCTTCTTCAAGGCATCAACAACGCGAACCTGTCCTTTTTCGCACGCAGTCTCTCTCTCTCTCTTTCTCTCTCTCTCAAATACAAACCCGTCCGCCCGCGCGCGCACACACACACGAACGACACACACGCACACACACACGCGCGCGCACGATGCCTGGTAAAGGAGAGAACAAATCCCAGGCTGGCAAGGACAAGGAGGACATGCGAGATGTAGTGAGCGGTTCGGGCGAGGCCGGCCGAAACTCATCTACGCTGGGAGGCTCTAGTAGCTCCCACTCCCAGGTCCAAGCCAGGCCAGGTGGTGATGCTCTTGGCCCTACCATTCTTCCGCCGAACAGCTTGGAGCTTCGCTCCTTGACGAACAATGTGGGTCAGACGCTGGGCTCTGGGTTTCACAACAAGAGAGGTGGCCCAGTCAGAAACGTCATCTCGGCCACCGATGAGCTGGTCCCCGACTCCCTCTCGTTCCAGGGCACCATGGAGACGCTCTACTCCGCTGGGCTTCTCGTACAGGCGAGCATTGGCGAGAATGAGACTGACCAGATAGCTGGCTTTATTTTCAAGGCCAGGACAGATTTCATCTCTCGGAACCCGAGGCAGCCCGAGAAGTCTGGCCTCACGGTTGTCAGCGGCGGATCCGGGGTGAGGGTTCCTCGAGAGGGGAAATACATTGAGATGAGAGAGACTTCGGAGGCCCTGGCCAGAGAGCAGGAGGAGGCTGCGGATGAGCGCGTCAAGCCCCCAAAGCCCGAGGTCAAGTGTGGTGGCTGTGGCTCCAAGACTCACGAGCTCTTCAATTGTCTCAAGACGGCACCCAATGGCTTGATGAAAGGTTGCCCAAAGTGCAACACCATCGAGCACGACATTGATGGTTGCCCCAAGCTGACGGACATCAACAACAGATTCCGGTTCCTGGTTACGGGTCGTGGCCACATGCCAGCTTTTGCGACGAAGAAGATGGAGTTCCACTGGGCTGCTGTTTTCTGTGAGTGGAGGGCCAAGCAAGACTCTTTGGGCCGGCGACGCAGGAGAGACCCCAGACTTCCCTGGACACCGGAGTTTACTCTGCAACAAGGCGAGGCCAAGATCCAGGAGTACCAGCGAAAGCTGGATGAGGATGGCTTCACGGGTGCTCGTCTGCCTGCGGACCCAGCCACCAGGGACTGGGATTCTGCCAGCAAGACCTACCCCACCCGCCTCCCAAGATCCCAGGCCCAACCAGTCCAGGCCCAGCAGGTCCAGGCCCAGCAGATCCAAGCCGTTCGCGCCCTGGCCCAGGATATTATCAAAGACAATCCTGCAGCCCGGGTACCAGGTGCTGCTGCCGCCGCCGCAGTCAACAAGGGGCCGTCTACTGAGGTCGAGATCGACGACCTCCTTGACGAAATCTTCGACGAGGACGAGGACAGTCCAGCTGTGGAGGCAGGCTCCACCCAGGGAGGGACCAAGGATGTCCAGATGGAAGACGCGCCCGCGGCTGAGGGGACCAAGCCTGAGGAGACCAAGAGTGGTGAGACCACCGACACTGAGGATGGGTCTGGGGATGAAAAGTCTGGGGGTGAAGAGGATGGGCTGGAGGAGTCGGATGCAGGGAGCAACCTGGGTGATGATAAGGTTGACTGGAGCTTGGAATGATATTTGGGTGGCAAGTGCGTGGGGAAGTCATGGCATCAAGAATTGGCAATTTGTGTAGGACAATGAATGGAATGGAAGTGTGTGAGACTCATGCTGTCTGGTCTTGACCGTGATACCTGAGTTAATCTGTCGTGACATGTCGTAAAGGTTAGTGGTTGGTAGGCATCATTAACCTCCTCAAAGGGATGCATCTAGTACAACATCAAAGAACACATGGTTACTAACACATGATACCATCAAACCCCAATAGCCACAAGACACCGCAACCAACCTGAGGGCTTGACTGGAGTTAAAGAAGTCTCAAGACTAGACTAGTAACGATGATGACTCTGGCCTTGTCGCTGTATAAGCAACGTCGTGAGAGCCTGGGTGAAGCAAACAGAGCGCGAAAAACAGGTAGAGTGGTTTATGATGGTTACTTGCGGATCATGTCAAAGGAAAGATTCCATTCGAAAGAGCTAGGCAAGTTGACGCGTTCCTCTGGACCCCTCATCTAACCTCAACACAACTGTCCTCGGTATCATTCCTCCAAGCACCCTTGTCCATATCCTTCAGTCTTTCTGCTCTGGGTGGGTGCCCTCGCCAGGCGCGGTAGCCTTCTCAGCGGGTTTCTCGGTCGATGGCGGAGGCTGGGGGAGGCTTGGGGGGTCTCGTTCGTTGGTTCCTGGGCGGACGGCTTCTCATGGCGGTCGGCCATGGTCGTATGGCGTATAGAAGGCGCCTGTCTCCGGGGTTAGTGAGAAGCTATTCAAGTAGAAAGGGGAGCATACGAGGTGAGGGTAGCAGGCAGGCTCTCAATCGCGATGTAGCAAGGCAAGATTGAGGATTCAAATAAAGGAAGGAAATTTAGAAGGTGAGCGCTTTTGTTTGTGTTTTCGATTGCCTAAGGCTGGTCTTTATTGACAGCCGCTCATCACTGGCAAACAGCTAAGGGTGAATAACGAACAACGTGGAACCACAAAGAACGGCCGTGTCCGGAATTTACTTGTTCCACTTGAGATTCCGAGTAGCACTTTTGTTTGTTTACCTTGAGTGACTTGTAACTCAGCTTCACCATCTTCACCATCTTCACCATCCTCACCGCGCGCATCACCCCCCCACAAGATCGCCCCCAAGATGGCTGAAGATATGTCCAACTGGCTCACCCAGAGCGACACAGGGCCTGATAACGCATTCGGTCATGCTCAGTACTTGGCCAACGTTCCCTCGAATGCTACCGTCTGGAACCATCTCCTCGACACAATCGACCCGACAGAACCCATCCTTATCGTCGCCCCACCCTACGAGATTCCGGTTATTCGAGCCAGTGGCAAGTCTTTGAGTCTTGAGGAGATGATGGCTTTGAGCTACGAAGAGTTCCTGGATTTCGTGAAGAGGGAGCGCCGTGGTGCTGGAAGAGGTCCCGAAGTCTGGCCAAAGATCTCCGAAAGGGATCGCTTGATCGTGATGGTGGCTGTGGAGCCTCACATGCCGGCGGATTGCGCTCTTTCGTTAACCATGGTTGTTAACTGGGCCTCTGGTAGACCTTCTGGCTTCTCGATGCGTGTCCTCACTGTCTCTACTTCCCACGACCATCCCGAGATGGCTGCGCTCGTCAGGTCGAAGTCCATGCCTGAGCCGGAACGATTCACCCTCGACGATCTTCGGGCTCAGTTAACCCATCAAGGGCCGGGCTGCAACTATAATAAAGAACAGATGATTCACCCTCGACATTGCGCGGCAACGGGGTGCCCCAAGGGTGAAAACAGACACCGGAGAGCATTCAGACGTTGTGGAGAGGGTCAAGTCAAATGTTGCGGGTCAAGACGGCAGTCAGATTGTCGTCTTGTTCGCCTCGGATGGCTCTTTGAAGGACCTTGCAATTTCTTTGAAGGTACAGGGGTGGCCCGTTACGGCCATTCATCGCCGGACACACACTAATTCCATGGAGCTGGTATCAACGGCTTTTGAGGAAGCTATGTGTCGTGTCTTGCACGTGGAAGACCCGATCCGCTCCCTATTTCCCCTGACAGGATTCAATCATGTCCATGTCGTTGCGAACTCTACCTCTACAAAGGTAGTTTTTGACGCAGTGACTGGCCAGCTGACCTCGACCCTGGCCCAGAGGAGCAAGCAGGAGAGAAAGGAACAGTTGGCGTATGCGCATCGCTCGCAGGGAGCCTCGAGCGTCACGGTCTATATCGACCGCCCATATATCGACCGCCCAGTTACCAGGTTTCTGGAGGCAGGAACTCGTCTACGGCGTCTACAGATCAGCAATGAGCATTTGGGAGGCTTCATCGCAGCCCTAGCCGGGGTTGAGGCTTGGGGAATCGACGCGCTCGAGGTTGCAGGGTGCTTTGTACCGCACATGGAGGAATACGCACTGATGACCACGGTGAAGCGTCTCATCGATCAAGGCCTCCTAAGACGGGTCCAAGGGACAGGTTGCCTGGGCTTGCAAATACACGACAAAGAGGCTGAGGTTTTCAAGGCCGTCCTCCCCATTCTAGACTACGACCACCGGCTTGCCTACTTCGTCGCTCAGCATACCGACAACGTGATTCTTCGACAGTCAAAGCTCCAACTCGCATCAATCCTCACCGTCGAAGCTTTAGAGTTGATGAAATTGCCTGCGGATATGGGTGACGACTTTGACGCCTTGGCTGCGAAATGCTGGGGATACACACGACCGCTCGCAAAGCAAGGTACCATGTGGATGGTACTGGGGCTATGGAAGCTGGCCGCGAAGCATCTCAATGACTTCCACGAGGGAATGATTACTAACCTGACACATGTGCCAGTGTTTGGGACCTCAGTTCATGTCTCATTGATGGAGTCCACCAAGGTCGCCAACACCATCAAGAGACTCACCAGGGCCTTGGCAAAACTACACATTGGGTTGATCGACGTTCCCACCGCGGATGAGACCGGTGAACTCGACAGGGCTGGCTGTGTAGAGCTGCAGACCCATTTGTTCACGGCCTTTCTCGGCCAATTGATTGTGGGTTCCCCCATGGATGGCGAATGGGGTTGGCAAGTTGTTGCGAGCGGCATAGGTGTTGTCGACTTCAAGGACTGGGTTCACTGGTTCGTGAAGATTGACGAGGTGTACGAGGCAAATGGTGAAACTGTTGTCTGGGGTGTTTTCAACAAACTTTCGCGCCAGGGCCGTCGAATCTCGGTCGGCGACTGGACCTAGATCCCTAGTTCGACCGTGGCAGAGTACTGGGACCGGCGGGGGACGGAAGTGAGCCTCTTCACTCACCTTATCAGTCAGGCGAGGCCTCTCTAGAATGCTGATGAGGTTTTTGAGTGAGTTTATTTGGTCCGGGCGTGGAAGCGACTTTGGAGGGAACTACAGAGCTGGCATGGCACGTTGGGCTTACAACATTAGACAGAAGCATGGGTGATCCAGAGGACAGCGTCAACTTGCCTAGTTCTTTCGAAGGGAATATTTCCTTCGACGTGATCCGCAAATGGAAAAATAAATTCCGGGTTCCATTGATTTCTTTGTTAATATAATTACTTATGTTGTGCGTGATTCACTGTCACTATTTGCCAGTGTTGCAGCGCGATCCGGAGGGACTCTGTCCACCGATGCAACTTGGTCATAAATCATCCCCTCACGAAGTGTCAAAACAATACGAGACCAGCCCATCATCTCAAATCCCTCTACTACTCTCGCACCCTCCCAGTATGGATCCAAAGAACGATATTTGCAAGTTACACGACGTGGCGAAGGCCCCAGCGGCCGTCACTTGGCTCCTACAGAACCGACCACCGCCCAGCTCCTCAGAGGAGGACGTTGGGTACGACACTTCTGGCTTGGACTGCCTTCTAATCGTCATTCGGATGCTTTATAGTGTCAAACTCTCCATCTACACGTCGACTGATAACCGGCTTGAAGCCGCCGAGGCACGGAACCCTGCTCTTCGACTGGCCTGGCAGCATTACACCTACGCATCTGGAGCGAGCCGGATCCAGTGGGCGATGGCTAAGAAGAAGGTTCTCGACGCCTTCATCTCCTATGAGCCCGACATGTTTGACGCCAGTGAACCCCACTCCTTCGATACCAGCTCTGAGAGACTCGCTGGGTCCAAGCTGATGGAGGAGACTTTTTGGTGCCGACCCGAGTACCGGCTCTACCAGCAACCTCTTCTCAAGGATGGATCCGGCTGGGTCATGAAGTACCTATCAGATACGCCGCCCCTCAATCTGGAGCCTATGGAGATCGATATAGCCACCATTCGAGATTTTCCCGAGCCGACATTCCAAGAGCACGTGGATGAACACTTTGGGAGCTTCGAGTTGGAAGGCGGCTCCACGATCCGGCACATGTGCAATGAACCGGCCATCATTTGAGTCAAGTACATGAGGGAGCCTCGAGGTCCCATCTTCCTATTTTCGGCCATCAAGAACATACGCGTTCCAGTTTCAGACTTCGATGGTGCAACATACCTACACTGAGGTTGCGGGCCGCCCCTACTACACCCTTGTTGCTATCGTAGCCTTGCGAGACTGCCAAGGCTATGCTCCGCACGACTTTGTACGAACCTACAGTCCCATGGCCCATCATCTGATTCCCATGCCCTCCAACCCGGTTCTCGATAGTAAGGAGTGGACCCTGGAGACGGGCAAACCTGAAGAGTTCATGCTATTCTATCTGTACATGGGGAACGTGGAACCACATGAGGGGTACGGAGAGTTTATTAGATCGCCGGATCATGATGGAATCCAGCGCCTCTCAATCAATTGTATCCGAACCGTAAAGACTGCTTAGAGGTATTTCGTTTGCCCATCCAAAATCAGGTCCCCAAGCAAACGCTCGACAGCTGGAGTGCCCTGATAGTGTCCGTGTTTCGCTCATGAAACGGGCAGGTGCTATCAAGCAAGTTCTAAGACTTCCTCCCAGGCCTTCGGCAGTTCAAAACGCGGACTACTCGAGCCAAGATCGCCAAACTGCTCCCTCTCGCTTTCTCACTATCCCGCTCTCCCACTCCCGATTCCGACATGGCCAACGACATCTCTACCTGGTTGGCCCGAAGCGGCACGCGCCCGGATGTCCGATTCGGTCATGCGCAATACCATCCTCATACTCTCGAGAATGCCGCCGTGTGGAAATATCTCCTGTCAAGCGTCGCCTACACGAAACCGGCCGTCGTCGTTGCCTCATCATGCGAGCTCATAGCCATAAATTCCGCCGCCGAAGATCTGGATTCGCAAGAACGTCTCATGGCTTTCACCTACCAACAATTCCTGGATTTCCTCGAGGAGGGGCGTCGTGATGGCGTTGGATGGGATTCGCAGACGTGGTTCGAGGCCTGGCAGTCAGATCACTTGACTGTGATAGTGGCTGTTGAGCCCCATATGCCAGTCGATTGCGCCCTTGCGTTGACCATGGTGACGCACTGGGCAAATACTAGGCCTTCCACCCTTGGAACGCGTATCCTCACGGTCTCGACTGAGGAATACTACCCCGAGGTGGTTGCGCTCCTGGAGTCCCGAGCCATACCCGAGCCCCAACGGTTCCTCGTCCCAGGTCTACCGCAGGCCCAAGGAAAGGAAATGGTGCAGGTCGTGTCTGGTAACGAGTCTGACCTTGCCGAGAGGGTCAATTCGAAGATTATGCGCAACAACGGCCAGCAAATCATCATCTACTTTCACCCAACGGGAGCCCTGCTCGAATTATTACGCGATTTGAAGGAAAAAGGCTGGCTCGCTGCCACAGTTGATCCTTTGGCGCTCCCCGATCAAATCTCTCGAGTAATGACAGCCGGTACCCTGCCCAGTCGTGCCTTGCGTGAGGTGGAGGAGTTCCGTTCGCCGTTTCACCTTGTTGGCTTTGACCACATACATGTTGTCTTGAGCTCCGCCAGCTCAAAGAAAGTTTTTGACTCGAATACTCGTCAGATAACCCAGGCCATGTTGTCTTTGAGCAAGCAGGAGAAGCAAGAGCAGTTAGCATGGGCCTATCGCTGGCAGGGAACCCCCTCAACAGTCTCGGTGTACATCGACCATCCGACCCTCCACGAGTTCCTGGATGCTGTGCATCCCCATCGGCCCCTGCGTGTCAACAATGAGCAACTGTCCGGCTTTGTCTCGGCCCTGGCCTCGCTCGACGACTGGGGAATCGACCCGCCTCGAGCGGCACGGTGCTTTGTGCCAGCCGCAGAGCGAGACGTGTTGATGACCACGGTGGAACGTCTCACCAACCAATCGCTCTTAAAGACTCATGAAACAGGCCGCCTAGGATTGCGGCTACGCGACAAAGAGGTTGGCGTCTTCAAGGATGCCCTGCCGATTCTGGGCTATGACCACCGGCTTGCCTACTTTCTAGCCCAGCGCACCGATAGTCAAATGGTTCTTCAGACAAAGAAACAACTCGCCTCTTTACTTGCTATCGGAATTACTAATCTATTTCATTTAATCCGAACCCGACAAGTCAGTTGGATGAGGACCGAGACGCCCTCGCTGCAAATTGCTGGGGATATAGTCGACCACTCTCCCAGCAAGGTATTATGTGGATGGCGCTTGGGTTGTGGAAGCGGGCTATTCTGATACCTGAGTATTCACTCACTAATCACCTAGACATAGTAGTGCCTGGCACTACGATTTCCGTCGATCGATCCAAGTCGTGCTACATCATGGAGACCTCAAACAAGCTCGATCATGTCTTGTGCAGACTGGGCTTCGGTCTAGCCCCTACTATTCTCGAGAATGAAGTCGGAGAGCTGAGCGAAGTCGAGCGCCTTGAATTGCAAAGGCATTTGTTCTACGCCTTTCACGGTCAACTCGTTGCCGGTGTCCCTACACAAGGCATACTTCGCTGGCAGGATGTGTCGGGGAAAGGAGTCGTTCATGGGTTCGAAAGATGGGCTCACTCGTTTTTAGATCCTAACGAATTCCGCGGTGTCAATCGTCAAAGCACAGATTTTGTCTAGGGCATCTACACTGGGCTTTTTCGCGAAGAACAGCAAGTCGGCGCGAGAGACTGCACTTGGATCCCTCCTGCCATTTTGGAGGAGTACGACGATGAAGAAGATATTGAGGGCAGCTTCTAGCTTTTTGATCGAGATTCGAGGACCGTTTGAGGTGTTGATGGGATTCTGAAGGAGACTGTGTGGGTAAGCTGGGCATCAAGTGTGGAAGGGGGCATTTTGAGGCAACGAGCGGTATTGGGCTGAAGACTCGATAAGTACAGCCTCCAGGTTGGGGAAGATATATTAATATGCTCTTGGGCAGAGCGCAAAAGGCACCGTTACAAAAATTGAACTGAGGTTCCGAAATGACCTGTTCTGATTGACAATGAGGCTCCTCAAGATAACGTTAGTATCAGCGCGTTTATGTTGGGTCTCAGCAGTTACTGACTTTTAGATCAAGACCGCCGGTACCAGTCCGTCAAAAACTTTGGAGAATCTCCGGCACCATGAGCCAGTCCGCCACCAGTCAAGCGCACGGCCCCGAGCGAAGCGTCTAGGAGACGCCCGAAGCCCAGCGGGATGCCCTGGAGGCCAAAGATGAAGAGATTCGATGGCTGAACGACAAGGTCCGGGAGTTGACGGAAGCACGGGATCGCCTGGGGCAGGATAACAGAGATCTCCTCTCTTTGGTACGGACCCAGTCGCAGACAATTCAGTCCATTCAGAGACGCAGGAATGAGGCGCATGGTCCACGCCGGGAGCTTGGTGCTCGCTCGTTGAAGCGTCAAGCCACTCAGCAATTGCAAGACGAGAGGCTCAGCGCTCTACAGGCCGAGGTCCAGAAGCAGTGCAAGCTGAGGCGCGAAGCCGTTGTTGCCGCCGAATTTGCCAGGGAACAGATCCAGGACCTGGAAACGGACGCTGAGGCGCACGTCGCAGTTCGTGACAAGCTTGTGGAAACGGAGCAGGCGCGTGATCTTGCCCTCGCAAGAGTCGCGGAGCTGGAGCGTCTCCAGGAGACGCCAGTGTGGCCGGGAGGGTCCAATGAGCTCTCCGCGTTTTATGCTAAGTTGGCTCAGGACTGTGATGGCCTTATCACGCAACCTGTCGCGCCCATTGAGGGATATGGAGGCTTGTGTTATCTCGCCTCTTTGCTTGCGGACCCGGTATCGGTCCGGAACCTCAAGGCCTTGGCGCAAAGCCCTACGGACTCGACACCCCGATGCCTCCAGGATGTGTGCGACAATGGCAATATTATGAGGCATCTGGTGGATGGGAGGTGCCCTATACATCATCGCTCGACCTGCTACAAGGTCTCTGTTGTGAGAAACCCTGGAGATGGCACTGGGAAACTCGTCTTTGAGCCGTAGGGTATGCAGATGGGTGGTCAATGAGGAACGGTTGATCTGGCGATAGGCATTTGCAATCTGTATTTGTGTCAATTGAGACTGCCTTTTTAGATCCCCATCTCTACATGTCGTGGGCTTAGTGATTAGATCATTCTCGGCTCGACGTGGCCGCTGTTAAGATGTGGGATTGACAAAAAAAATAATAAAATCATTCATAGGGTAAAGGTAGATGTTTGATCGATAAAGAATGAGTCATATAGTGATAGGAATGAATGTTTGCCCATTTGGTGATTATGTGCAGCTGGTAGCTTTAGGATTTAGGGTCTCTAAACTTCTATGCAGCTAGAAACACAGCTACACCGCTAGTAGTTATTCATCCTGCTAATATTAACTTAAGCTTGCAAATTAAGAGGGCATACGGATATATAAAAACTAGAGATATAATAGCTGCGCTTAGTTAAGTTAATAAAGAGTCTTTACTCTATAGCTTAATTATAACCTAAATAAGAGATAGTAAGAAGAAATAATATTATAATCCTTAATATTTTATTTATTATACTTAGGGGCCTTTTCTTATGTTAAAAAGCAGAAATTTTTACTCCGTGTCTCATGGTTTTTTACGGTTGCGTGGAGGGCTGTGATGGCGGATTGCATTATTTATGGGTCCGGGCTTATCGGGCCAATCAAACCTATCTTAAATTTCATTGGCTGGCGAAAATTCGGAATCGCGATACAGCGATATGCAGAAGCTTGAAGGCTTGCATCTCATCAGCGTTTCTCCATCATCAGCTTCATCCATATTCAGAGATCCTGCAAAAGCCCAGCCATGTCTCAGTCGCCGGGTGCCGCCGTTCCTGACACGATGAACTCTACCGCCCCCGTTGCCCCAGCTGTGCCGACAGCTGCGATGCCGATGCCAGGTGGTGCCCTGCAGACGGAGCTGCTTGATGCTCTTGACGGACACGCTTCTCTGTACGAGTTCTGCCTGGGGTTGCCCCGGCTTGCGGAAGCTCTCAGAAAGGATTTTGTGCTTGAGCATCTCGACTCTTCTGTTAATCGGATCGCGGAGGCTATCGATCGGGACGGGAGCACCGGCTAGAGGATGGTGCACCTCCTGCATAGCATGGACAAGACGGCCATACGAGCCGTAGTCGCTGGCACTGTGGCATATGACACGCTCAAGGGCGAGGCCACTTGGCTTGCCATACCCACCGAGACGGAGGGCAAGATTCCCGGAGTGTACGTGGTCGGCATGAGCCGTCAAGGGCAGCAAGGACAGTTCTTGGACATCGATGAGACCGAGAAGCTGGTTGATGGCCTGGAGAGGTACGCCAAGGGTGCGCGCATCTGCATCGAGCATCGCAGAGTTACCGGCAGCACTTCCATGACCGCTGAAGACGAAGTCTTGGTGGAATGGGTCCGTACCGTCGATTCCTTGGTCGGATCAGTCGTCGCGCCCGACGCCTTGCCCACACCTCGATTCATCCAACGCGACAACGAGTTTCTCGGCATGGAACGCGTCACTGAGATGTTCAAGCGGCGATGCAACAGGGCCCTTGATCCCAGCGGCAAGGTCCGACAGATCCAGAGCCCGCTTTACGTGGGTTGCTCGAAAGATCTGCGAACTTGGACAGGTGCCTACGAGCGCTCGGCACGAAAGGACCTGGCAGATGTCAACGAACCCTTGTGCCTGGTCGTCAGCATTCTTGAGGCCCTGAACCTTCCCGTTGACTTGAGTGTGCAGGTCGCCATACGAATCTGGGAGGCGGACCAGTTGAATCTTGCCGAGCAACTGATTACAACCATCGCATTCTCCTTCGTACACCAGTCTGGCTTCAATACTACCGAATGTGGAGGCACCAGATCATTTACAGTGGACCCTACGTCGGCAGGTCTGAGGCAGAGCGCCGAGCTCCTCATGGCGCATTCAAACACCATGGAGCAGAATCTCCGAGCAACGCTGGCTAACATTGCGCAACGACGCAAGTTCCTGGACGACGTCGACCGCATCACTGATAGGCTCAAGACCTTGAATAAGGCAGTGAGGGAGGCAACCCCTAAAGAAGAATTCTTTGGCGGGCGGACCTACGAGGAGGTCAAACAGATCATGGCCGAGAAGAAGCAGAAGCTCAGAGATCGGATTGACCAGGTGAGACGGGAGAACCAACAGATGGAACTCCTCAACAACATCCTTGCGATCCGGGCCGGACGAAAGGTGCCATTGGTGAACGGGCTGCTGGAGGAGGAAGGCGAAGGAGGAGAGGAAGGTGAGAGAGGAGAGGAAGGCGAGGGAGAGTAGTGCCGGTAGACGAGGCAATTCAGGTCAATCTTCAATACCGAAGGTTAAACATTGAGACTGAAGATTGATTGTGCTCGGTGACAGTGAATGAGTTGGATTATTAGTACCAGCTTACTTTGGAGACTAGTGAGTCCTGTGGAACCAGTTTCGTCGGGCACATCGATGATTGACTCATACATTGTACCTGCGGTATAATGAGTATCTGATAGTACAAGTTGGGATGGTTGAAGTGGTCATGTAACTCCAAGGTCAGGCGTTGCGCGTGAGAGGCATGAGAATCGGAACATCATCGCCTTGAAGATGTGCATAAAGGACTATGTATCAAGCCCCCATTGCTACATGAGAAAGATTGTGTCAGTAAGAAGCGAAATGCGCCTCAGAAGCAAGTTCGAAACATGATCTGCCGGACATGAGGGTGAGGATCGCTAAGCGTCCGAGGTGTTGGAGTGTTAAGTGCAGTTTAGATGGACGGGTATATGACACTGTGGGAATAAGATCCTCTGGGGAGTTAGTTCTATGATCTCTCTTATGTACTTATAGATACCGGCGCGTATACTTAGAATATTATATTAATAGCTTATCTAGCTATTTATTTCTTATTCCTTCTAGCTCTAAATACTTATATTAAAGTACTTAAGTGCTTTATAAAGCCTTGTTTTTATATTAGAGGTAAGGAAAGATATTATTTTTTAATAATGCCTAAGTTATTATTATATAATATACTTATATATATAGTTTTTATTACTTATTATTTTATATATTTAAACCTTTATTTTTTATTTTATTATTATTTTATATATTTAAATATTTATTACTTATATTATTATTTATTTAAATACTTATTATTTTAAAGATTATGTATTTAAATATATACTTTTTTATATTTATATATTTTTTAATATTTATGTTTTATATTAATATATTTTTAAATAATTTATTATATAGTTTTCTAAATATATATTTAAATAGTTTATTATATACTTTTTTAAATATATCTATATATTATTTTAATATATTTTAATATATTTTAATATATTTAATTATATTTAATATTAAGCCTATATTAGATTACTAGCTATAATAAAGATGAATAAACTATACCTTTTATCTCTATTAATATTAGTATTAGGAGTGCTAAATCGCTCTCGTTCTGCCTTAACTTCCTTGCTTAACTGCTGGTTCTCCCTCGTCTGGGACTTGATTTGGGTATTTTGTGCGATGTTGTCTTTTTTGACAGCTCGAGTTGGGCTTCCAATGGAGGGAACTGCCCAGAACGCCGTTTATCACTCAGCTATGGTTTAATTGCTTTAGAAACCCCCTCGGATCCACGTGGATGTCGAGGTTCTGGGATGTGCGTCGAAGCTCACAATGCCCTAAACCAGGCCATTAGCGCTTTGAGCGATCTGCTCGCCGTCAAGCCGAGCCATGTGGCTGGCCGGGAACCTTAGCTACACTCTCCTTGGGCGATCGGTTGGATCCATCTGCAATTCCACTGGGCAAGGTCGGGGCTTGTTGAAGGTTCTGCTTCGACGGATCCTGTGTCCTCAGGAGCGGGACCCTAGTCTCAGCGGCCTCCTAAATGTTGGCCTCTATCCAGTTGCCTTCGTAGTTCCAAGCTGCTATTTATTGGGCCGTCTACCCCCTAAACTGGGCTTGCTTTATTGACAGGGCCCGTCGCCATTCATCCAGAGCCCGCCCCAAGGCCGCTATCCGACACCTGCCCCTGTCAACGGAATCAACTATCTCCGGCTGGCTGAGGCAGGTGAGGCCACGGGGGCCGCAGCTGAGAGGTCCTTTGACGCTCAATATATTCGATTGATAGAATGACCCACTGTGTTAACATCGGGTCATGATGTTATAATATGTTGAAGATCTGTTCTTTATTATAGTTGCAGCCCGGCCCTTGATGGGTTAACTGAGCCCGAAGATCGATAGAATGACCTTGAAGTAAGCCACCACTGACTCTTATGATAAACATTGTACAAGACCTATGCTAATAAAAGACAATACTTTATAGGCCTTTCTTCATTGTTTGTTACTTCCCTTACGTTTTATTTACTATCCTTAGGAGAAGCTCACATACGAATTGCCATTGTGAGGTGCCTTGGCCTTTTATCATCTGCGTGTCGCTGCGGCGGATATAGAAGAGGGTAGCTAGGGCTTGGGCAGTGCTTAATACTGATAAATTCTGGATTTCGGTCGGAAGAGACATATGGGTGATGCTGTGAGTTGAGAGTGAAAAGACCGGGCAATGGATGGGTGGCAGTAGACTTCATCCCTGGAGGACATAGTGCATGGACTACTGATTTTATAGAGAATATCACTGGCGACTGTCTGCATGTAGGGCAGCTTAAATTCTCCCCAACTTGGCGTTTCAAGAGACCCTTGATTCAACGCTATCGAGGGCAACCTTTGTGGCTATCGTCAAGGTCAGTGTGAGTGTTGCACCACAACCAGCCTCATGAAATAGCCAACTGCCTCTGAGAACGGTAGTCGAAGCACAGGTATAAGCGAACGGTTCTGTTCACTCCTGTAGATTGGAAAACAAGCCATCATCTACGGTTTATTGGCCATCGGGGCCTGCAACAAAGGTGGGGAATGGGAAATCGATTCCGAGCTTCGGCATTCGGAGGCCGGGTTGAACTTTTGGCAGCTTGTGCAGTATGGAGTGTAAATAAGGTTTCCCAGAGATGGCGTGACAATTCTCTTGGACAACGCCCGTGGCCGAGGTTCGAGAGACATAACTTGACATTTCTCCGTTGATACTCAATGCAACCTTCTGAGGGACCACTGATTGCGCAATTCCACTAACGATGACAGCAGAAAGTTAGTTGCGGCATGTTATATTAAAATCCTGCTTTGCATTGCTCAGTGAACAATCAGTGGCCTGACCATGGTCGTCGAGTTCATGTCCGGCAGTGCTGACTGAGCGGTCACTTGTGAAAGAAGTCAAGGGGGCCCACAGATGGGCAGGGGCTAAAAGAAACACGACCCGTCTCCCCGTCGAGAGAAAGCCGAGTAGACAATTACGGGCTTTCAAATAATAAAGTGCCGAGACTTAGACTTTAGGCGTTATACACTCAAATTACTCAATGCTCGGAAGATCATAAACTTGCGGAGGAGGGTTAGATAAGCGGAATACGGGATTGTTGAACGAACGGAATCACGGCTTTTTCATGAATAGCTAACATACCATTGGGGCTGAGTATCCAATCTGAGCGAAGTGATGAAGGGGAAATGCCGTCATGTTGGCTCATCGGTGGAGTATAAGAAGGATACTCGGCGTTCGTTCTTTTAGCTCATCTCATCAACCACTCATCTCAATTCAACTTTCTTTCCATACTACCAACTTCATCATGCGAGCCTCCTTTCTTCTTACTGCTGGCCTCGCCACGGCAGCAGTTGGTCGAGCCAAGAGCGTGCCAAAGAAGTTTCCGTTCAAGCCCGAGAATTCCAAGACGACAGGGACTGTTTGTTGGCGCCAATCTCCTAATATTGATCAAGTCTAACTGGCGACTTATAATAGAATGCTATCCCAATAGTTTATGGGCTGAGTGAATCCCAGCCGAACTCTGTTGGCGGATCCTGGTGGTCAAGCTCGTATATCACCACCACCAACAACGAGCAGTACGTTGTCCTCGCCCACTATCTCGACAATCCGGTGTACACCTACTTCCGTGCCTCGACTTTGAACCTTGAAACCAATGAATACCACCAATACGTCACGGTGGGCAGCAGCACTCCAAATATCACCACCCTCGACGTCAGCGTGGGCAACAACGGGATCAAGAGTGAGAGTGAAGACAACCTGTCCAAGCTGCGCTCATACAGCAACCACGATAATGTCACATTCGACATCACCTATGATGCCACCACTGGTGCCGTCGCCAATGGAGGTGCTGGGACTTTCCAGTTCGGTGAGGGTCTCACATGGGAATTCGGCCTCCCAAGCGCCAAGACAGAAGGATCCCTGACTGTCCACGGCGAGAAGCTTGCCATTGATCCTGCCAAGTCGCATACATGGTATGACCGTCAATGGGGAAATACCGCAGCCATTCCGTCCAACTGGACCTGGTTCCAGCTTCATATCCCCTCGACAGAGTACAAGATCAGTGCATGGATCTTCTCGGATCCCTTCAGAAACACGGAGACGCGGTTTGCAACCATCCGAGGCGCGAATGACGAAACTCTGGTACTGCCACTCGAGTTTACGCCCATTTACAAGAGGACATACGAGTCTGCTACTGGTCGCGTCACGTATCCTCTGGACTGGAAGCTCAAGATCAGTGGTTTCGGTGACTTCAAGCTGAGTAGCTATACTGAGGATCAGGAACTTGTCGGCGAGGACGCTCTTCAGACTGCATATGAGGGATTCATCACTTTCAGTGGCAATGTTCATTCCAAGCCGGTGCAAGGGTATGGGCTTGTTGAGATTGTCTACAGTACCTGGGATGTTTAAGGCTTGTCTGCCTCACTCGGAGCTCTACCAAGCGATAGGTACTCACCTGCAAGGTAAAACGGCCCGCCGATGAGCTGATCCTTATGGCCGTTCCGCCAAGTGTTATTCCCTACCTACTTTACTACCTAAGTAGATACTATACTTCTCCAGCTAGACCTCTAGTGTTTCCTTTTGTTATGCTTTTAGGCACCTTGATATATAAGTTGTACGTCTTGAACTTGTTGATAAGTCTTCACTTTGATTAACGTTGAGTCACGTATGTGCTCGAATATTTGCAGAATGATTTCTCTCTACAATTGACCTTTGTCCCAGGGTTACCAACAGCATGGATTGGCCCCTAGGAGGCTCTTGATTGCATCTGCGATATTGCACACTAGGGAATACACGCGCTTTTCTTACGAATTTCAGCATCTTCGTTGTGGACAGAAGTCTATTTCATCAAAAGCAGCTCGAGAATTATAAGCTACCCACCGGCTGTGCATAACAAAGTCAAATTGTGCCAGCCTGCTCTTCCCACCGTCGCCCACTTTGCTTTACACTTTGCACTTCCAACCCGGCTGAGCCCTGGGATTGGCCTGGCTCCGTTGCACGTCCTATTGGCCTCACAAGATGCGCCTTGCTACATGTGCTGAGGCCTCCCACATATAAATCCCGCAAACGTTGCTGTCCCCATCAACAATCACACCTTCGGAAATCTCAACACCCACAGTTCGAGGTTCAACTCCGGTACGCCATGTCTCTTCCACCGTCCTTGTACCGTTACTCTTCTTTGCCGGAGGACAGTATTCGCTTGCTTCGGCTATTGCCGCATCAAGACGAGCATGCCCCCATACAATGCCAGCTCTTCGACTGCGCCCTACTAGACTCCGGAAGCACCCGTCCGTACGAGGCTCTATCCTACGTGTGGGGTTCTGAGATCAAGCCTCAATCTCTCTCTATAGACAACTGCGACTTGCCCGTCGGGGAAAACCTTTACACCGCGCTGTTACATCTTCGGGATTCCTCCATCGAACGAACCATATGGGCAGATGCTGTTTGCATCAACCAACGAGACCCAAGGAAAAGGGAAAGCAGGTCCAATCTATGGCGAAGATCTATGCCAAAGCAAGTGGCGTAATTGTTTGGCTTGGAGAAGCGACACCCGACGGCGGTCAAGCACTCGAAGACATACGCATCGCAGCAGCGCAGCGTACGAAGCTCTCAATCAACGAAAGCGCAATCTTTAGACTGCTCGAGAGGCCTTGGTTTCAACGCATCTGGGTAAAGAGATAGGCGTCCACCAATATAGACAAGAATTACTAACAAGGTCGATTTAGGTACTTCAGGAGGTTGCTGCAGCCCGACATGTGCTGATCAAATGTGGTCCCATCGAGATTGACGGATATGCGTTCTGTTCGGGCCTAAGTGTATTGAACCTGTCCTATGAAGCCCACCCAAGTCTACAGCCTCTGATTCGCTCGGTCGCCTACCTCATCAGGGGTGCGGCCTTCCGGCCTAGATGTGCAACCAATCGGTCAGGCAGGTTTTCCCTAGATATATGCTCTCTGGGCGAACTGGTGGACATGTACCACACTCGGAAAGCTACTGAGCCCCGCGACAAGGTTTATGCCTTGCTCGGCATGAGCTCTGATGATCCTAGCATCGCAGGGTTATCGGTCAATTATGAGATATCATGGGGAGAAGTCTTCAAGCAACTCGTCAACTTCTTCTTCCCTGAAAGGGTGTCTGTGGAGACTTGGGGCGGTAAGGAGATAGCAGTGATCAGGGGCAAGGGCTGCGCTCTGGGCCAAGTGTCTTCAGTCGAAAGAGATGTTGACCGAGAAGACCAACAGCATGTGGCCATTACTTGGGAAAAGGAGTCTATCTATGGAGCGCCAGATTCTCGCTGGACCCTCCAGGCCTCAGCAAAATCAGTTCAGAAAGGGGATGCTATCTGCCTTTTGCAAGGAGCCTCAACGGCTACAATCATCAGGCCATGCAACCATTATTGGGCCGTTGTAATGATTGCAGTTCCTCTCCCAGACCATCCGCAATCTGCGAGCAGAGACACCAAGTCAGAACTTTTACGAGTGACAACAGCATTCCCACATGACCTCCTACTTGTCTGGGACTGGAATGTGTATCCAGACGAGTCGCTGGATAGAAAAGACTACGAACATTTCATGGGCACATCTGTGTCAAAGTATCCAAGGACGGAGTTAGAGGATCGCCTGGACACAGCGATTAGGCTGCGGGACACCGGAGTGGTATTGGAATACATGAGGAGATTTGATGCGGCAGAGAAAGCTTTCCGCAAAGCAACAGAGATTTTGGAGAGTGCATTGACAAGCATGGGCCGTCTAGAAACAGCTTGCTCAGGTCACGGCCGTTGGAGAAAAGAAGATGTAAAGAGGCTAGAAGGAATGGTAGGTCTGCTTATCAAGAACAAGGGCGGATGGATGCCGCTGTGGTTAGGAGCAAAGAACGGGCGCGAGGCGATCGTCAAGCTACTACTCGGCACCAACCAGGTCGACCCGAACGCCAAAGATGGGCATGAACGAACGCCGTTATCATTAGCATCAGAGAACGGACACGAAGCAATCGTCAAGCTGTTGCTCGGCACCAACCAAGTCGACCCGAACGCCAAAAATGGGCATGTACGAACCCCATTATCATTAGCATCAGAGAACGGACACGAGGCAATCGTCAAGTTGCTGCTCGGCACCGGCAGAGTCAACCCCGGCGCAGCGGATAGTCTCTTTGGAGAGACGCCGATACTTTGGGCGGTGAGGGGTGGGCGCGAGGCGATCGTAAAGCTGTTGCTCGACACCGGCAGAGTCGACCTAAGTACCCACGGAGAGACTCTATTACGGCAGGCTGTAGCGTCGGGGCACAAGGGGATCGTCAAACTATTACTTGACACCGGCAAAGTCAACCTAAACGCCAAAGATAGGTATGGACGGACGCTGCTATCATTGATGGTAAAGAACGGCAATGAGGCGATCGTGAAGCTACTGCAAATTGCATAACTATGTCCGAGGGAGTTTGGCCGTGCTGAGGATGGAGGCTGTAGAGTAAGTTGCTGTGGATTCTTCTATATGCTTGAGGCGACCTAATGTGCTAGCAGGGACGCATAGGAGACAATGATATTCTTTCCTTTTCTCAAGTTTCTAACAAAAGTTCCCGTCGTAGGGACCGAGGTGTTGTCACCTTCTGGTACGGATGAAAACTTCCAGCTTGGGAATGTTTATTGCGGGCATGAGTTCATTTCGCTACAGACAGTGCCTGCGTATATAGACGTCATTCCTGGCAAGCCTTGAACTTGTCAATATCTACATACAAATTTCATAGACGTCATCCGAGCTGTTTCCTCCATTTGGTGTAGGATTAAGACCAAGTGCTATAAGTGACTGATGCCCCGGCTGCATCTCGCTTGTGGCTGGGCGTTGCAAAACCGTTGATCGTCCCGATGCTGGAACTCGCTCCCTCTGATCGCCCCGAGGACCCGCCAATGACAGTTGATTCTCTGGGTGTTCCATCAGTAATTATGTGCCTTAAAACTTGGATTTCAGCGGCGATCATCAATGCAAGCGTGGTGCACAACCCCTGTCCAGCTGTGGCCGCCCCTCTGTACCTCGCCGCTGCAACGCTACAACAGGTTTCGGTTCAACTTTATTGCTGCTATTGACATGGTTCTTTTGTGGTAGGTATAACAACCAGTTATTATCTACGTCTTCTTAATTGTTAATGGGTGAATCGGATATAGGTCAAGAGATAATGACGTTTAGATTCAAGCCAAGCGCCGACGACATTGATGTTGCTGGCCTGCGTGGCGAGATTGAAAGGTTATAAATATCGAGTGTTGGACTCAGTAAACCACCATATTCAAACAAGAGTTCATCACTTCTCACACTTACACCATCAACATGAAGTTCCCCGTCGTTCTCGCTCTGGCCAGCATCGTCTGTGCCCTTCCAGCTTCTGAGAAGCGTCAAACTTATGTTCCATGCACTGGCTTGTACGGTACTTCTCAGTGCTGCGCTACTGATATTCTCGGACTTGCCAATCTTGACTGCGGCAATCGTAAGACACCTCTTCTCCTTTAAGAATTTCAGCTGACCTTTAGCTCCCTCAACTCCCTCTGATGCCGACAACTTCAGTGCCATCTGCGCCGAGATCGGCCAACGAGCTCGTTGCTGCGTTTTGCCCATTGCAAGTACTCTCGTGTGTCCCTGGACCATGTGCTAATACGTTTCAGCTGGATCAAGGCGTTCTCTGCAACACACCCTCTGGTGTCCAGGACTGAGTTGGCCAGTCGCATGCCATCAGTGTATTTCTTATAACGGCGAATACGATGTTGGAGGCATTGTACTTATAGAAACAAAGACGGATCAAATTTCTTAAACGGCTCTATTTCTTTCATGCAGTCTTGATAGCGCATGAGGATCGGATACATAGGGAACACGGATTGTATCATTAGATCATTGATTGTGTTTTATCCAGTTCACCTAAACATTCTTCTCAACTTCGGATGTCTTCATTTGCTGATGCATTAACGGCTCCTGTACCTCTTGGGCTCATCATCTTGACTCGGGTCACACCAGTCAGACACAGAATCCAGGCAATTGACGAGATGACAACGATCCCCTGCGTTGTCACTGCCAGTCGTCAATTTGTCACCCGGCTCATTTTCTGGGTTTAAAAGTTAGCTTTTTGTTACAGAGTTCTTGTCCTCCAGTGCGGTTTCACTTGCTCTGTTAAAAATAGTGAGAAGGGAGGAGGCAACGGTGTCTCCTTATGCCGCCATCTCATGTACATGCGGCGTTTTTTACAGTCGTCATCATATGCGACAGGCACATCTTTAAAGCCACGCGAAAGGAGGTTGCAGACCCGTCAGCCTTACAGAAGTGTAGAATTTATCCGCCTCCCTACTACACAGTCCTTCCCTACTAGTACACCTCTACCAAGCCGGTTGCATGGCGATATGTTACTGCTACCCACATGCAGGCATACCTTGCATTAATGCCCTCGACCTATCTTACGGAGTCATGTCGGCTACATTATCATCTCGTTATCAATCTCATTGGCTCTTCATGCTCAATACTACTCCACGGGTGTTTCCACGTTGATCGTGGGACGATTCCTACGGGCATTCAAGCCAAATCTGCAAGTATCCCGCGTTTGCAGCAAGGGTGTATGTGGATGCTACCATAGAGAGATAGCAGGCCCTACCACTTTATAGTCCGTAATCGGCGATGGTGGAGTCTAGTCACACTTAGCTGATTGATAAACGATGGACGGGTGATTGATAAAGGCCTATTTCAGTGAATCCTGCATCTCACCCAGTAAGAAGTTGGAACGAGACCGGGGAGTCTGTCGATCTTCAACGCGGGATGAACCCCATGGCATTAGTCACTGAAACCCGACGACATAATTCCCGCAATCTCGACGTATATGAACTCAGTCGGCTGCTTGATCCTGTCAGATGCACCCCAATCCAACATGTCGCAAGAAAAGACTGGCGCCAGCGCGTTCACCAAGCCGGAAAGCATCACTGATGCTTCAACGGCAGAAGCCTTGAACCTCTGTCAAGAGGTCGAGGGTCAAGTCGATCCTGAAATTGCAAAGGCAATACGATGGAAGATTGATATGCGGTTGATGCCGCTGCTGTGTTTGACCTATACCCTTCAGGCGATTGACAAGAACACCATCAGCTATGCGGCTGTCTTCGGTCTCCGACAAGAGATTGGTCTCAAGGGCACTGAATTCTCATGGGCCAGTGCGATTTTCTACCTAGGATACATGTTTTGGGAGTTTCCTACCAGCATGCTGCTGCAGCGCTTACCGATCAACCATTTCATGTCGGCCACAGTACGTACCCTCTCTTCTTCCATCACAACATCTAACATGATAGGTCGTCACATGGGGTACCATCCTGATGTGTCACGGAGCAGTTCATAGCTTTGCAAGCTTGGCTGTTGTTCGAACTCTACTCGGCGCTTTCGAGGCTGCTATCCAACTAGGAACCATGCTCCTCTTTAGCATGTACTATACCCGAGAGGAGCAGCCCCTGCGCATGGGTATCTGGATCGGCTCATCTGGTGTGGGCTACATTATCGCTGGAATCACTAGCTTTGGTATAGGGCACATCGAGTCTTCTCTCTCGTCTTGGAGGCTGCTGTTCATCTTCTGGGGAGCAATCACTTTTGCTTGGGGCATTCTCCTCTGGTTCATGCTCCCTGGGCCCCCAATGCGTGCCAAGTTTCTCACTGAAGAACAAAAGGGATATGCAGTCGCGCGAGTCAAGGATAACGCGACAGGCATCGAGAATAAGCGATTCAAGATGAAGCAATTTCGAGAGGCGATGCTCGACTTGAAGACGTGGTTGTTGTTCACCTTTGCACTGACGAGTAACTCGCCAAATGGAGGTTTAAGCGCTGTAAGTAGAATCTTCAAGTCGCGGATATTTACTGACCCCTGCAGTTCCAAGGTCTCATCATCAAAGGAGCGGGCTTTAGTACCCTCCACACCACTCTATACCAGATGCCGTCTGGTGCTGTTCAACTGGTCGCGTGTCTAGTTGCCTGGTAAGTGCGCAGCTCCCTGTCTGGTCATTCTAACTGTCGCAGTTACTGTGCTACACGATTCCAAAACTGCCGCATTTTGATCATGATCCTTTTCCTCATGCCCTTCCTTGCAGGCGTCTTGGGTCTTCGCCTCCTCTCTCAAGATAACTCCTACGGCCGACTGGCTTGTCTCTGGGTCACCTTTTTCTACACTGCAAGCGGAACTCTCAACATGTCGGTCGCTACAGCCAACACAGCAGGTCATACGAAAAAGATTACAACAATTGCCATGCTTCTGATTGGCTACTGTCTTGGCAACTTTGTTGGTCCGTTTTTTTTCAGGACTGAGCAAGAGCCATGGTATCCGCTTGGGGTTGGCATGATGTTTTTCTGCATCGCGGCCCAAGTCATTTCTCTTGTGGGTATCTGGACATTGCTCTGGACGAGGAACAGGTCCAGAAAGGCGGAGCACGCGCCAGGGAATGAAGAGCAGGCATGGCGAAGGGGCTTGCTCGATGAAACAGATTTGGAGAACAAGTACTTCAAGTACGTGTACTAAGGCAGTCGGAAACACGATCGGCAGATGAAATTTACGCTTAAACTTTGTCCGCTGGTCCTGACCGACGAAATGAGTGTGTTATCGCAGCGGAGCATTATCCGTGCTCGACGGGGGACATGGTTCGTCAGAGAGCCATGTGACGACTCAGTCGAGGTGGAGAAGCCCCCTCATGATCAAATGAGCGAATGGGTTTTTCTAAAATTTGATTGCTAGGAGACTTGGCGTTAGATCTTGGCGGCGAGAGACGAAACTAGCCGAGCAGATATGGCGAGATGCTCACATTTTGACCAAAGATAACAGGATGGCTGGCACACTTTTATCAGGCATCACCGAGTCAAGTGAGGGGAACCGACCCCGCTCGCAGACGAATTGCTCATCGCTGGGCTCGGTAGAGCGGACAAGATCCGCCAAGCTTCTCCTAACCTCCTCATTTCTCCAGAATCCTCTAGAACCCACCCCTTGACTCGTACCATCTCCAGCGGAGAATCCTTGTGTTTTTCGCAGAGAAGACCGACGAGTTCAGACAAGGACCCAAGGAAGGATGGTGACGAGGTCATCATCGGCTCACAAATGGGTAGGACAGTGACACGGCATGAACTCGACTCTCGTCAAGACACACAAGACTCATGATGCCTGCTCGCTCCATCCACTCAAGAGCCCTTCCCATGTTACATCTCTCCCCCTTCTCGGCCAGAAACCGGCATATTGGCCCACCGTCGGCATCCCCACCTCGCAAAGGAGGTTTGTCCTACAAAGGAAGTTGGTCCTTTTGATCCCTGAGCCCGACGCACATCTTCTCCAGCTTTCCCCAACATGTTAATAAACCTGGGGCCCCGTGTTTCCCCTCCTCCCCAGGTTGCATACTCCGTAGTGTTCCTGTACGCACATGTCCACCATGGCAGACAACAAAGAGACGGTCTCGTCGACGCCTGACCCTGTGGTTGGCCTTGACTCTGATCCAAGCAAGACGCATGCTTCTGTAATTGACCATGCGCGTTCTGCTGCTCAAAAGGAACAGAAGATGACCCTCATGCAGGGCATCAAGCTGTATCCCAAGGCTGTTTTTTGGAGTTTGTTTATTTCTACCTGCATTGTTATGGAAGGCTACGATGTTAGTCTCGTGAACAACTTTTGTAAGTAGATGTCGACTGGTTGATGTTCTGTTGCTCACAATTGTAGATGCCTTCCCTCAGTTCAACAGAAAGTACGGTCATCTCACCGAGAATGGCGATTACCAAGTGTCTGCCGCATGGCAGGCCGGTCTTAGCAACGTATGTATCTTAAACTGCCGTCAATGGCTGTAGCTAACATGTTCAGGGTGCCAACTGTGGTTCAATCATCGGTCTGCTCATCAACGGTTGGGCGTCTGAAAGGTTTGGCTACCGCTTCACCATTATGGCGTGTCTCGTCTGGCTGTCAGGATTCATCACCCTGTTCTTCATGGCGCAGAACGTGCAAACCCTGTTGGCTGCCGAAATCCTCTGTGGTATTCCATGGGGCATTTTCCAAACCATCTGCATTACATATGCCTCCGAAGTGTGTCCTGTTGCCCTTCGAGGATATCTCACGACATATGTCAACTTTTGCTGGGGACTTGGTCAAGAGATCGGTATCGGAGTCATTCATTCCATGATTGACCGAGATGATCAATGGGCTTACAGAATTCCCTATGGCCTCCAATGGATGTGGCCCCTGCCTCTCTTTATCGGTATTTGGTTTGCTCCTGAGTCTCCTTGGTGGCTTGTACGCAGAGGCCGTGTGCAAGATGCCAAAAAGTCCTTGTTGAGACTCACAAGTCTTGATCGAGAGACGGATTTCGATGCAGATGAAACCGTTGCCATGATGGTTCACACCACGGCTCTGGAGGAAAAGGTCACGGCCGGTTCATCCTATGTCGACTGCTTCAAGGGTGTTGACCTTCGCCGCACCGAGATTGTCTGTATGTGCTGGGCGATGCAAAACCTTAGCGGTAACTCGTTCTCCAACTACTCGACCTACTTCTTGGAACAGGCTGGCCTGTCGACTAGACATGCTTACTCCTTTGCCCTTGGTCAATATGCCATCAATATGGTTGGTGTTTTTGGTGCCTGGGCGTTGATGACTGCCGGAGTCGGCCGGAGAACTCTTTACCTGTATGGTCTTTGTGGCCTGTTCTCGATGCTCCTCATCCTTGGCTTCTTGGGTGTTGTGCCCGAATCTAACAGAGATAAGGCTTCATTGGCGACTGGAAGCATCATGATTGTGTGGGCTCTTTGTTACCAGCTGTCTGTTGGTACCGTTTGTTATTCTTTGGTCGGCGAGTTGTCATCGCGACGACTTCAGATGAAGACTGTTGCGCTCGGTCGAATCCTTTAGTAAGTTGCCTGTTCTTCTCCTAAAACCCGTGCTAACCGGTTCAGCAATATCGTCAGCATCATCAACGCCGTCCTGGTTCCCTATATGCTCAATCCCACTGCTTGGGACTGGGGTAACTTTGCTGGTTTCTTCTGGGTAAGTTTATGCCCTCTGCTACATTTCTTTACTAACAGATCAGGCCGGAATTTGCTTCCTCTGCATTGTTTACACCTTCTTCCGTCTGCCTGAGCCCAATGGCCGGTCATTCGCCGAGCTGGATGTGCTGTTTGAGAAGCGTATCAGCGCCAGAAAGTTTGCCTCAACCGAGGTTGATGTGTTCCACGAGGTCGTGGAAGAGAAGGTCATGGACCAGTACGAGAAGGCTGAGGAGAGGATTGAGAGGGCGGATGAGAAAGCTTGAGCGATAAATTGATCAGTGTGTAGATCGTGACATGAGCAATGGTTAATGATCAATTGTGAGATTGCAAATGGTAACTCTTATTACGCAATTAGTGGACTCTCAATAGCGATACCATCTTTAAAGGCGATTTTGAGACCTTCGGGAGTCTTTCCAGTTCCCTTCCATGTTTTAAATAGTCCCTGGTCCGATTGTCCAAACACGGGGTCATACTTCGGCTTCGGAACCGACCAAGCCTTTTCAAAATCTCCTCCACGCTGAACAAAGTCCCAATCGCCACCGGTGTATGCTCCCATCATAGTATAGCCAGACAGCTTAATCTCTGACAAGGCCTTTCTAGGGTCGTCGTCGTCGGCTTCGATGCCGTGTGCACCACCAGGACTCAACAGCTTGAATCCGTCGTCAGGCTTGACATTGTATGTCTTGTGGGCCACGCCGGCAGGTATAACAAACACATCACCAGCTTCTGCCTGCAACTCAATACCACCCTCTTCCCACGCAGATCCGTACGTATTCTCCTTCATATCCTCTGACGTATCGGCAACTCCGAATCGAATTGTGGCAGTACCGGAAAGAACTGCCATGCACTCGTGTGCCTGAGAGTGAAAGTGCGACAGCTGAGTTGCTCCGTAGCGGAATATCCACGAGACCTTCCATTCGTTCTTAGTAAACATGTCCCAGACCTCTGTCGGGTCGCAGTGGGAAGTATCAGGTCGCTTGGTCAGAACATTCTTGTATTGCAGGAGAGGCCGTGGTGAGTTTGGGACGAGGTCCGTCGGGAAGAGATGGTACTTGTGGACTTGAGCCATAATTTCCGTTTAGATGCAGAAAGATGAAAGGCGAGTGATGATAAAGTGAGGTGTGGCTTCATATAGAGAATCGGTAACAGATCCGAGTCGGCATAACTATCCGTACCCCGCACATCAAAAGAGGTTCCGATAGCATCAATCAATGGCTAGCCGACCAATAAACTGAGAAAACAAGATCCGACCTAGATAAGGATCCCGAGCCGAGATGAGACTCGAGTTGATACAAGGGTTGAACAAAAGAATCAGATGAAAAAGAATTCCAAAACGCTCAGGGATTTCCTACGTGTACTAGGTATTAGAGTACGCAACCAAGATCTCTTGCTATTTTTCCCTGTTGGAAACTGGGAGCAAAAGACACGGTCTACCCAGATGGAAACAAAGTTAACGAGAAGTGACTGGCCGATAGTCAATCCAAGTTTTCATTTCCACTCAGTAACGGTTTACACACTTTGGCAGACTTGTTGATGTTTCCAAAAGAAGCCATCGGCCACAATAGCAAAGAACGCAGTAATTGACACATGCCAGCATGAAAATCCAACCGAAAAGGCCATAACCTATAGTAACCTTCTGCCGCTGCTGCAAAAGGTTAACGGCTTACGCACCAATGAACGAGGCGGCGAGTCTTGTTGTCGCTGTCTGTAATTCTTCTCCAGCATCCTTGCCATCGCTGCGCATATCTTTGGACAAGTAAAATCTAATTCTTGCTAAACTACCTAGTATATACCTACAGAGCGTGAAGCTTCGCACTTGGCTTTGAATCAAATCCTCCGCAGTTCTTCGCTTAATCCCCTGGGCTACTCTGTAGGGCGATAAGATAAGTGACGTTCAATAACAATAATCCCTCAACTTGGTATATAATACATCGTCTACAGACATGGGCTGCTTTCTACTCGTACCATTGCGTCAACTGACAGGGGCAAGTCAAATCCGATTCGCGCTAGAGTCCCTTGCTGTTGCTATCTACAAGGGTTCAAGAAACACACAGAAACGACAGTGCCTAATTGCATGCATCATTCTGCAACCCCATCCTGTACGAACAAAGAACCTTGATGTTGGTTCAAACCAAGGTGCAAGATCGCTGTGTCTTCAAGGATAATGTGCCACGGGATTGGTATTTAAGGGGTTCAGCTACAGCGACACCTGTGTGTCTTGTGTTCTTTCGAGACAGTTATGATATGGCGTCCCTGACACAAATACGGCCAAACGCCATGACTGCTGAGTTTGTATTCAGATGCCTCAATGACACACACTGGTCCCTATTGCCCAACCTCTTAAGCGATATGTATCCGCTTGCCTACCTCGGAACATGCCGGGCTCTCGGGGAAGATCAGTGCGAGATCACTAATTTTCGTATCGACATTCTACCGACTACTTTTCATTATTGTCTTTGGTATGTGATGCTCGTATAGCTTGGTGGCGGTAGCATTGGTCTTAGTGCCAAAACATCATGCGGTGAATGTTGATACGAGCCTTCAGTCAAGACTTTTGATGCAGCTACTTCATGTAAGGGATAGCGATCAAGACGGGTCCCTTGAAATCTAGACGCTAGCCTCTCGTCAACCGACCCAATTGCCCCAGAGACCTCTCCACGATGCTGTGTGCTTGTTCTCAATTGGAACCGATTTATCACCGAGTAGTGACACGTTGATTCGATCAGTATATCCAGAATCAAAGAAACATGATCTCAATCCCGGTGGTTGGAGCCCAACAGCTTCTCAGTCACCTCTTCTCGTCAAGTCCTGCAAAAGTTAGACATCCCGACCTCGTATTAGTGGAGCATCGCCGCCGATCAAAGAGGTTGGCAGGGCGGCGGGTCCGGAATGATCGGGACCTCGGCAGCGTGGCTAACCCAGCAACGGTTAAGGTTGAAGAATCCTGATTAGGGCCATGGGGCGGTGCCCAAGTTGAGGCTATTTCAGCATGATCCTGACGTCAAATGGGCCGTCCCGTTGAGGGTCTTTACACTTTCTCACGACCAACATCTTGTAGCTCCCTTTGCCCTCGGTAAATTGAGCTGAAGGGTTCCCCACAGTCCAGGCCATGATATCATGAGACCCATCAACCTGTCAAACATGCAGCCCTGTTCGCGTGCTTGATGGATGGCTGGTAAGCTAATCACTCGATGGAGACTTGACACTATCTCTGATACGAGGTTTGGCTTCAAGCTACGGTACTGTTCCGCTTCTTGTGGCAAGTAAAGGTATATATAATGCAGCTGTTTCCTTCAGTTGCAATTCCATCTCATCATCAACTCACACACTCAACACTCAACTCTACTCATCAACATGATCAACAACATCGTTGTCGCTTTGGCTTTGGCCTCTGCTGCCTCTGCTGCTCCTCTCGCTCGCCGCGATGAGTGCCAGGATGCTTACAAGGCTTGCATCGCCGCTGGAACCCCCGAGGTTGCTTGCAGCTGCACCCTTACCGCTTGTGTAGGCGAGGACAACGCTCGCAACCGCGAGTACTGCGCCAGTGCCACTGCATCTCTGGCTCAGCCTTCCAAGACTGAGATCCCAGGTGGCTGCAACCCTGCGCATCCTGGCTCATGCCCCTCATCCTACTTCACCTACACTCAGACTGCTCCAGTTGAGACCTTCACCTCTATCCCTGGTATCCCTGGTGGTTGCAACCCTGCCCACCCTGGATCCTGCCCCTCCTCTTACTTTACCTACTCCAAGGCTACAGTAACTGTTGAGGAGACTTCCACAGTCAAGGAAACCTTTACTCCTATCCCCGGCATTCCCGGAGGCTGCAACCCTGCTCACCCCGGATCTTGCCCTTCTTCCTACTTTACCTACCCTGTCGCCTCCTCAACTGCGGCTCCGGCCCCTCCCGCTCCCGCTCCCACTGGTGGCTCTGGCGATGTCACCTACCCCAGCCCCAAGCCCGTCGACGGCGAGTCTTGGTCCATTAAGGACCTGACCCGATACTGTGGCGAGGACAACTCTGGATGCGACTACAACTTTGCCATTGAGGCCGACGGCAAGACTCAGCGATGCACAGTCATCCGCATGCCTGGTGCTGATGCTGCCACCGAGAGCTGGTCTGAACAGCCCTGCACCGATGGCTCCGAGTACAAGATCTCTTGGGGCTATGTCACTGAGCCCGCTCCCGCCTTTGCTGTCATCACCGTTGTCAAGGGCAAGGAGCTGGCTTGGTTCGGTGTCTCTGATGTCAACGGCCAGAAGGTTACCCCCTCCAACCCCTTTGGCTCGGGACAGTACGGCAACCTTGGCCCTGAGCCCGTTTACACTTATTAAACGACGACTACTGGATGACTATACGATGGGACAGGTACAGGAACGGATTGGATCGGATATTAGACGGGTAATAGATACCAGCCACTCATTAATGGCATGCATGTAAATAGATGTAGATAACGGTCGTTGTACATTGTACATGGCAACTAATGAACGAATTGAACACTTAAGATACTTCTCTGCACCAGCAGTGTGAATTGATTACATCAAGTGACTTGCAGAATACGTTGTCAGGAACATTCAAGAACCATTTACTTTCATCTTCCATTCAGAGTTCTAAAAGGTTGTCTCTAGTAGTCCAGAGCCAATCAAGCCTTGCCCTTGAGGCTGAAAGAGTATCGAGCCTGCAGAACATATGGATCACCACCAGGCTCAAACAGTTGCTTGCGGTCTCTCATCCACTCTGGATGGTTGATACCATCGATCCAATCCTGCACTTCCATCACGACGCACCCATACTTGGGAATCGTACGGGGAAAGTCGGACGAGTCATGAAGTCCCTGGGTCTTCTTGAGAGGAATGGCACCGTTTTGCTGTGTGCAGCTGTAAAACTGAAAGGCGTCTTGGTCGGTGTAAATGTCAAGCTGAATTCCGGACCAGGATGAAGACAGAGTTGCCACAGGGCCCTCAGTTCGCCAATCATATTTGCCAAGCTGCTCTCGGCTGACAATGTAGCAGTTATCTATGCGATGTTAACGGTCGTCCTAAGACTAAACAAGATCACATACCATATCCAGTGCAGTTAAAGCCGCAGTTGCCCTTCAGCTCAGAGTTGTTCTCTTGATCACCAATATGCTTGGGCTCACTCCAAAAGTCGTTGGCGGATCCCTTTTTGTTTGGGATAATGTCACCATTAGGGATGAGGATGTTGTCGACAGCCACACGCTGACCACTGTAGGGCATGTGTAGAGTGTGGTTGGATACCGTGCTTGTCTCGTTGTTGGAGAAGCCGTCCAGGTTCCAGTAAGTGTGGCTGGTGAGCATGATCGGTGTCTTTTTAGTTGTTGCCAGTGCCACAATCTTGATATCCCAGTCGCGTCCAGTAAGTGTGTAGGTGACGTATGAAACCACCTCTCCTGGGAAACCCTCCTTTCCGTCTGGGTCTACAATGGAAAAGGTGATGCTAGACTTAGTGTGGGAGACGACAGTGAAGTTGCGATAGTCCCAACCGTCAGGTCCTCCATGGAGTGTGTCTGCACCCTCAGGAGCCTCTGGTGTCGGGTTATCGTTTGGCTTGACCTTGTACTTCTTGCCATCGATCTCGAACGTGCTGTTCCGAATTCGGTTGGCATATCTGCCTGGTACACCACCAAAGTGAGGGTGGGCTTCATCAATGCTGTAGTGGGTTGCATTGTCGAAGCCGGCAACGACATCTCTGGAGACTCCGTATTGATCATTGACCAGGAGGTTGGTGATGGAGGCACCGTAGGGGATGAAGGCGGCCTCGATCCCGTCACCAGAGATCCAGTATTTGCCATCCTTGTCAGGGCCCTTTTCTCCCTTGTCCGCGAGGACCCCTGGGAGGGCTGCAGCAAGAAAGAAGACCTTGTTGAACCGCATGGTCACGAGAATCGATGCTTGAAACTGACCGAGTTGCACAGAGTTGAAGTGTGAACATCTTGGACTTTATACTGTTGTAGTCGGACTCCCTGTCCCAGTACTACGGAAGAACTGGTTCGACTTCCGCCAACCACATGGCGGTCCACATTGTAGGATTCTGGTTCATGCAGATTGGACCGCTTGAATCATGATAATCGGTGAGTGGTGCGCCTGTCGCACGTTGACTTTCGGTCACGATGCCGAGAGTTGCAGCGATGAACTTGCAGGGACCTCAGGGCCCATCTAGCAAACGTTCCCCAGGTTTCACGGTGGAGATCATTGGTGCGCTTGGTTAGAATGATATCAATGTCAGGTCTGGGGAGGTTGAGGTTGCTCCGCGAGCAAGGATATTGGGATCGTCGTGCGGGGTACCCCAGCTTCATGCAATGTCGCCGAGAGATTGACCGAGCTTGATGGCCATGAGCCATTAACAAATTCAACTTAGGGAAGGGAATTATAGTCATGGGAGGCCCAGCCATGTAGCCATGGTAAGCAAAGCCCGACTGTTACGGCAGCTCAGAAGAGCCTGGCTATTGCCCTTGAACGCTTCGGGTATAGTGAGAGGATACCAGAGCAAGGACAGCACAAGGGGAATGAGAATAAGAGACGAATAATTGTGTGCATCCACTGTATGTTATTATGCATGCATTAAATATGAATAAACATGACGTGATTGTTTCTGGGGTTTACCAGAAGCGAGAGCGGGTCCAGAGCTACCCTACGGAGGTCTATCTCAAAAGTTTTGTCCTGACGCTAAGGGCGCCACAAATTGAAAAAAGCAAAACCACAGCCAATTACTATGAGGCTATTCCCGGCCCTCTTTATACTCATTCCCTCCTTCAAGCTCGATGATTTTTTTTACATGGACCGGTATTCTCTCTATCCAGGCCTGGATCTTCTCTTGCGGCAGCTCTTCCCAAGCCGCCTCCCAGGCGCGAATAGCTTCAGCCCGACTCTTGGGGGCGCCTTTCTTCGTAGTTACTCTCTTTAAATGTGACCAGGCGGGTTCAATAGCGTTCAAATCCGGCGAGTTGCCACACCAAAGAAGCCGGCGGACTTGATGAAGATCATATATCCGTTGTTGAGCGTGGTGTGCGTGTGATGGTGCCTTATCTTCTTGAACAACCGTATTTGGCCTCTCACGAAGACATTCCTTAGCAAAAGGAAGCATCTTCGGCAGCAAGATCGTCTGTTGATATCGCCACCAGTCGATGCCTTTGCCCGAGCCTCTCGTCAGCTTGCCGGTCTCCTTCTTCCACTTCCACGCCGGCTTCTTGCCCCGGAGGTTACGGAGCCCTAACCTCCTCATACCATTACTCAGCTCCCACTCCTCCTTCATAATCGGCTCCAACTCCTCGTTAAGATCCTCAATCAATAACTGCGCTTCCTTCCTCTCTTTGGCGGTCTCTGGACCCCAGCAATGATAAGGACCCTTCTTCTCATAGGAAAAGGCGCCCCAGAACATGAACTCGCTGGCTCCTTTCCATCTCTCGCGAATACAGCTGCGAGAAAAGCGTTCCTCGACTCTCCGCCACACACGATAGCCTCCTCGACGATGGAGCAAAATAACAGAGGTCTCATCAGACCAAATAACATTCTTCCAATCATCGAGAGTCCAATCTTTATGAGCGATACACCAAGCAAGGCGTTCTCTCCTCATCTTCTTCGTCAACCCAGGCTTCCTCGTCGGCTTGGTCTTGCGGAACCCAGCTTTTCGCAGTATCCTCCAAATTGTCATAGCAGAGAGATCGTAACCCTGCGAGCTAAGCTCACCAGCGATATCAGCACACGATTTTTCCCTTCCGTAACGATCGCGGCGAACCTTCGCAATAACCTCCTTCTTCGCCTCTTCCGTCTGCTTCGGCGGTCGGCCAGATCGTGGAGCATCACGAAGATACTCATCGCGGATAACCAGTGGGCGCAAATTAGGGTCAAACCCTCGATCGATCGCACGAGAATAAATTCGATTAACCTGACGGGGTGAAAGGCCGGCTATAGCAGCGACTTCTTCAGTGGTCTTGCCGCCGCAAGGTGCCTTAAGGGCGACGACGAAAGCACGGGTCGCGATATCGGTATTTGGGGCCATAGCTAGGGACCTAGAAAACCGTCAGAAATCGAAGATGAAGCTGATGAAGAAGATCAACATAGAAAATAGCCAGTACGGGCCTTGACCGCCTTCTCTTTGCTTTTGTGTGGCTTTTGGTGGCGCTGATTAGTGTCTTGGCAGGACAAAACTTTTGAGATAGACCTCTGTACTCGTCCAACTTTTTGCTATGAGAGTCACTTTAACATGAAGTTGAGGCTCGATATCAGAAGCTAACTAATTTTAAAAAGAGCGAGATGAGCCCAAAGCTTTCAAAAGGTATTCAAGATAGGGATTGGGCTCCCTTGATCGTAAAACGTTGAAGTTGTCGAGATTTGACGGATGGACGGGTTTGGTGTGCTTAGGATGAGGCTTGATTTCTCCAAGTCGAATTGTCCAAGCTCGCGCCTCCCGAGGTTGCTGTGGCGGTGTAAAGACGTGGCTAAGCTGGGTGCGCCACGAATGACGTCAACAGATCTGGCCAATTGAGCGGGCAATTAATAAATGTGAGGAGACAGTATCGTGATTAATATTTTACATCCTCTTTCTCTTTGACTGCGCGAAGGCTCCCATTAGGTATATTGCAGGGATCTTAGCAAACTACGATCAATATCTCCCTACCCTTACTTGAAACGAGATATAGGACTAATGAATGGCCACCAAGCTAGCGAGTGTCTTAGATAGTGACCTAGCAGTGGAATGGAGACTGGTACCGTGGCTAACCTTGGCGAAAAATATGCTAAACTCTTTGCAACCCGTTATTTCCTGTCACTTGCGTGGTTCATTATCCCATTGCTCACTCACAACCCAACCGATACATGCTTTACCCTTTCAGGACGTGAATGCTGTGGCACCCTTTGATGAAAACGCCCTTGGCGCGCTTAGAAGTTTCTTGTTTAACAACATGGGGGAATCAATCCAACGGCCGTCCACGTTGCAGGGAAAGAATGGTAACCAAGTCGCGTCGTTCAAAGCCTTCATTCGGTACTAGCTACTCTCCTCCCCGGTAATTTAGTGTCGGCATCGCACAAATCCTCCCAGTATGCAGCATACACCGTGTATCTTAGACTCTACCCTTCAAACCTTCTCCTCCTTGCCCATAGTGACACGAGTCTCTTCTGGGACGACGACGACCGAGTATACTTGATCGGTTCTGCAGCTACTGCTCCAGAGACCAAGATCCGACCGTTTGAGATTGATCTCAAGACGGGCAAGAAGCTGTCGGAGGAGAAGCTCCTTTGGGAGGGCATCACCAAAGTCTTTCCAGAAGGGCCTCATATGTATAAGAAGGATGGATGGTACTATCTTCTGATAGCAGAGGGAGGATGCTTCGCTGATCACCATACTATAATGGCAAGATCCAAGAGCATTTGGGGTCCCGTTGAGGTCAAACTAGAAAACCTAGTTATGAGAAAGACTGACCCTAATGAATACATCCAGTACACTGGACATGGAGATCTTTTCCAAGACCCTTCTGGCCAGTGGTACTTTATATGCTTGGGTGTCAGAAAGACAAAGGAGGGTCGCTTCATCATGGGTCGCGAAACCGTCATCACTACGACACAGTGGCCCGAAGGAGAATTCCCTACCATCGACTTTGCTAAAATGGACGTGCCCGTCAAGGGCGGCAAGCAGCCTGCACCTGCTTGGCTGTTGAAGTCCAGCGGCTCGTCTCTGACCCTTGACGTGGAACTCATGCACATCCGGAACCCCGTCGAGGAGAATTACAAATACGACGGCTCAAAGACTACGCTAATCGATAGCAACGCCCCTTTGAACCAGTCTAGCGAACCGGTGTCGTTTGTTGGAAAACGTCAGAGGCTTTTGGATGGTACTGCCTCAGTGATTCTCAACGTCTTGGATACGTCAGCACTCGAGGACACCCTGGAGGCTGGTCTCTGCTATTACAAGGATGAGCTGCGATTCACTCGGGTCTTGTTGGATGGGGTCAAAGAGGAGCTTGCCCAGATCGACAGTCCAGACATGACTGAGCATGTCTTTGTTGGGCCCGTAATCGGCGCTTTCGGCACCGCCGCGAAGGAATCGAGATTGGAATTTGTTGACTTGGTTGTAGAGTAGACTAGATGGAGAGAGATTGATTGGGTTTCTCGTAGAAATAGAGTAATTTCTTGCATGAATTCCACCACTGAATAAGATCGTAGATCGTTGTGAGTGCTCCTCTCGGCAGAGGACTCAAACAGAGCGCCGCTCAACTATCTGCACTTTCCGATAGCGCACTAACAGTGGAGAAAATGTAGAGTGTCAGCCGCTATGAGGTTGAAGAGACACTGTAAGCGTAGCTGGTTGGCTCAGTCGTAGTCTGGAAAGAGAGGGCATTGATTGGTTGTATCGTAGTTTAATCAAGACAACATGCACTGTCTCATAAAACGATAATTATTATCATGCTTGATAATAGATTATTTATTTAAGTACTCTTTTTGCCCTCTTCTTTCCCCTTCAATTTCTCCATCTCCATTCGGCCGATTTCTCCTCGTCTCAACATTCTCATCAATCTGATCAACAATGCGAACCACGACGATAGCTATGGCTTCAACTGTTGCTGGAGTGAAAGCATGCACAACTCCCCCAAAAGCCCTGGTTTACCGTGGGCCGGCCTCGTGTGAAGGCTGCCCTGAGGCTGTCGCCGAGCTACTGGAGTCTTCCCCATTAAAGTTTCAAATCTCATTTGCTGGCCCTGCAGAGGACATTGACATTAACGAGCATACCTTGAAAGGTGTCCAGGTTTATGCTCATCCTGGCGGGGGTGATGGTTGGTCTCCTCCTAAATTGTTTGTTCTCAGCTAACACAAAAATACGCAGATCTTGAAGAGTCATGGCCAAGCCTGAAAAAGTACAAGAAACCTCTCCGAGATTTTGTCTCATCTGGGGGATATTATCTCGGTTTCTGCTTCGGTGCTTACCTGGCCGGTGACTCTCCTGGCTTTGGTCTCTTGCCTCGGGGTTCCAATACTGATGCCGAGACATCTCAGGATAATGCACAAGTGACTTCCAGCAAGGATACAGTCATTGAGATTGACTGGACTTTTGTCTCTGGCAAAACGGAAAAGAAGAGGTGGATGTACTTTCAAGAAGGTGCGGTTATTACCGGATTAGATGAGAACAAGTTGCGTGCCGACGGCTCAGGAAGAGTTTTGGCAAGATATTCGCAAAACGGCGATGTAGCCGCATCCGTGACTCGCTATGGGAAAGGTTGGGTTGCACTTGTAGGCCCTCATCCTGAAGCCAACGACGAGTGGTGTGAGTATTGTCCATTCCTAGGGTTCTTCGACATCTCTGTTAGTTATACTGACCGTATGATTAGACTCGGCGGAAAACTTCACGAACCCAGATGGAATTAACTTTGACATTGGCTACGACTTCATTGCCGCCGCTCTCAATGGAGGGAAGATCGAGGAGTGATATGTTCTGGACGTGTCACGAGAACGGGATGCACTTATTTTTCTGGGAGGACCTGGGCCTTCGATTACACGAAGGTCGGGGCTTCTTTGACACCTGAACGCGCATCAACCTCGACTCGGCTTGAAAACGTATAGACGTGAATAAGAGTTAGGGACTTGAGATACATCGTCATTGTTTCATATCGTAGTTCTGTCTATACAGGCACAGCCCGTAACATCATCTAATTCTAGGGGAATCACCAGATAAGGAACGACGCTATCATCAACACACCCAGAACAAGACTGCTCGTGGGCGCTAGCCGGAGGCCTCCCGACATTCCCTCCTCAAATCCCTTGCTCTCGCCACCTAGATACTCTACGCCGAGTTTTGTTAGGCCTCCGTCATCATCAAAGAGGGAAACACTGTCGCCAGTCCACTCGTTTGCTTCATCTGAACGGAATGCTCCAAACCAGGCATACGCTTGCACGGAGTCAAGACTGTCGAGCTTTCGCAAGCTCTCGTTCATCATGGATAAAGTCGCTTCCTCGTCTTCTTTCGGTAAAGCCAATTCGGTAATCCAGAACTGTGCTTCCGGGGCGGTCTCGTTGTAAAACTCTTGCAAGGTTTGCAGCCAGTTTTCGAGCCCCGGAGTATCACCATACCAGTGTACTGCCACAAAATCTGTCGGGCAGCCATCGTCATCAATGTCGTAACAAGACTCGTTAAAGTCTCTGAGCCATTCAAGGCCTCGTGGAGAGCCAGTAACACTTGGGTGGCTTATATTCCACTGTCGGGAATTCGTCGAATTTCTCAACGGAGCGATGTTGGACATGTAGGAACGGGCAGCATCCTTGGCTGATATTGAGCTGCCACCCGTATCCGTCTCTCCATCAGGCTCGTTGAAGCTGAGGAGGTGGGTTGAAGAGTCTGGAAGTTTGTTGAGACGGGATTTAAGTTCGGAGTCCGATGCATCGTCGAGACCGTGAATCAATGGTACAAAAGGAAGAGATTGGCCAATTTCATCCGACGGCCAGAGGGACCAGGTGTAGTACCAGGCTATCTCCGAGTTGTTGGACAGTAGTAGCTCATTATCGGACTCATGTTTGTCGCCATGGAACGCCAATCCACGTTTAGAGGTTAGGTCAATGCAATCGGCGAGACTGAGGAAATGGAATAAATAGAAGGTAGAGAGTCGGCGCATCTTGGTGAAAGTCTTAAAGGTAATAATGTCTGACGGACACAACTCAAAGTATCGCGATGCGACAGCCCTATTTCAAGTACTGTCAATTCAGACCTCTGCCCAGAAAACAAGGTTGAAACATGTCATCCTGCCAACGCTCTGTTTCAAAAAGTCAGGGGTTGCCTTGGTTAAAGCGAGCATAAACCCTTACGAGGTGAAGTGGCGATGTCTGATTTGCTTTGGTTGGGATGTGACGTCATGCGCTTTCCTTGGTCATCGACTTCGCCGCAACAACCAGATTTGACTGTGTTTAGTTGATAAAGGATCGGCATATCACGAGGCGACAGGGATGGAACTTGGCGGCGGAAAACACCGTCATTCTTTATCAAGGCATTGGTCAGTGGTCACCAGTCCATCCAAGCTTATCGCCTAGCCCTGGCAGGCCCTCGACAGAAGCCCTGACACTGGATAAGCCGTTAGTCGGCCAGCCCTAAAAAGTCACGGAGAAGTTGCTGAAGAGAGTTAGGGCTGTTAACGTTATGCCTTACCCAGCTGGTAGCAGACTGTGACTGGCAGCCCACTCAGACACCTCTTCGCCCTGTCTCATGGCGATTGAGTCATCATTCGCTCCCATAAGAATGAGGTGACGTAGATTCGGCCGGTTCATACTCGCGAAAGACTGCAAAGTCATCGACTCAATAGCGTGCCAATCATTCTTGGGGTTGGGCGTCCTAGTACCCGTGGTCTTGTCTACCATCAATCCCGCCAACTCAACAAAGTCGGGGGCGCTTTGATGAAATAATGTCACGTTTATTTGTTCGTACACTTCCACTTGTCGTAAATGATTGCCATAATAGAAACTTGTCGTTTTGGGGAATCTCCCATTCAAGCGGGCAGCACGTGGCTCCTGCATGCGTGCCTTCGGAGGAGTACGATGACAAAGTCTATTTTCACCTCACATGAGTCAACTCTACGATCAAGAGGATCAAATCAACATACTGGGAAGAAGGGAAGTCTCATGCTACGCATTACGATTGAAAAAGATATCCTCTGTCATTATAAAGGCATTCGTGTGGATTATTAGAGCGACTTATGCACTCAATGCTAGGCATAGCGGTGATCACAGAAGAGCTAAATTAACAACCAAAGATAATGTATTAACAATTATAGTCAAAAGAAAGTCCCTCGCCCCTCCCACTTCTTTCTAACTATAAGCTATTGAAGTGAAGTCCAATGTAGTAGCTGCTATGTACCACCTAGTCTATGAAATGAAGTCCTATGCAACAGCTACCACACATTCCCCCGTCAGACCTGTATGGAATACTCGAGAGCCACTTAGAAGGCGGCAAGGGCACCCATGGCGAGCACGGCAGCAGCGCCCATGGGGGCGAGGTGGCCAGCAGCACCAGTGGAGACGGCCTCGACAGAAGAGGTGGTGGCGGCAGCAGTCTCGGCAGCGGTGGAAGGAGCCTCGGTGGTCTCGGCAGCCTCGGACTCGGCAGTCTCCTTGGTGGTGGCAGCGGCAGCAGTAGTCTCGGCGGCGGTCTCGGCAGCGGTGGTATCGTGGGAGTGCTCGTGGGTGTGGTCCTCTTCCTCCTCCTCTTCCTCCTCATCGTGAGAGTGAGTGTGGGAAGGAAGGGGAGAAGTGGCAGTGGCAGAGTACAGAGAGGTGGCGTCGGAGCAGTAGGGCTCGGCGGCGGGGAGGACCTCATCTGGAGTTGGTTAGTATCAAGTAGTGAATGGCTCAAGTAAAACTTACCGATGGCGACGTCTTCACCGCAGGCATCAATGACACAGTCCATGGTGTACTCGTAGATGGCCTCGTAGTTCTCATGATCGCAGAGGCAGATGGAGTCGGTCTCCTTACACTCGACGCTCTTCTCAATGGCCTCAGTGAGACAGTCGAGAGAGCACTCGGGGAAGTAGTCGGCCTTGTCGAGAGACTCAGCGACAACCTGGAGGGCCAGGGCAGCGATGGCAACGGCGACGGTCTTCATGTTGATGGTTGGTGGGGTTGAAAGTTGGAGCTGAAAGCTGAAAGCTTTGAAGGCTGAAGAGGCTGAAGGTGTGTTGATTGATGGACTCTGTGATCGAGGTGAAGAACAGAAATGGGGGTAGTAGTCGAGTGGTTTATATAGATTTTAACTTCCTCCTTTGTCTACCCAACACCACATCTTTACAGCAACATCTTGCTATCTCGACCATGTTGAAACGCCACATATTGGCGAATTGCCGTTTCGGGCCAAGAAACCAGGGCCCAGTGTTCAAGCCACAGCAGTTCGTCTGACGATGTGACCAGTGCGCTGCCAGCGTTTGATCTAATGATCAGATAATTATGATCAGATAAGATCAGCTAATTAGCTCGTCCCACCCAACCCTCACTAGCACACCAACTCAATCATAGCCGATGCAAGCTTAACCTTGTCCCATACAGATTCTGGAAAAGCTCTCAGTGGGATGATGCTAACGTGAACGTGCACCCTAAGGGTCCATCATCACCCCACGGATCAAGCAGCTGAACGGGTCTCCACTAGTGAATTTGCATTACCCCAACCTTTCTTAGACGCACCTTGTCCTTATGGGAAGCTGTCATGCCATCGATCCCACCTACGAAAAATCATGGCGCGACGAGAGCCGTTTGTTCACAGTCGAGTGGGAGTTTCCACAAAGAAGTTATCTTTTGCCGGGCTATCCGCGCCAAGCACAGTTTTGCAAACCTCCATGTCCTTTCTGAAAACTGAACCTTGAATCTGAGACCTAACTGAGACGTGATTGACTTCTCTTTTAGTCGATCAGTATCCCTGGAGTCATTCTCGGTAGCTAAACCCCCACGTTTTGACGTCGAAGAATGCGGAAGACTCTCGGAAAGTGACTTTTGAGATGATCAGCCTGGAGACAGGCCACCCCACGACATGTCCGTGCAGTATTGGCTGGGCTGTCACTCGGGTCAGGAATTTCCTCTTCTGTGGAGGCCCACATGTTTGTGCATTCCCATTGTTCCGACTGCGATTCTCGATAATCAGATCATCCGTTTTTGGTGTACACTGAGCTGCCTGAAGAAGAAAGTCACGATGCTACTGTAGATGAGTGCCTTTGTATGTCTGGCAGAAGCAGGCGAGCTTGGTATTGGTGCATTTTACTTAGCATGAGTGTACTCTATAAGCATACTCCATGACCGTATTCTACTACTGTCGTAACACCGACTTGTATGCCGAGACTGATCGCGGGGAGTGGCTGATGCGAGGATGGCTGAATGCACCGGCTTGAAGGGAGGAAGTGCCGAGGTATCCTTGGCAAAGAAGACCAAGGAGGGCTCGGGTAAAGTGATCAATGTGTAAAGATTGACAGGAGAGCGATGTGAGGCCCATTTTCTCGCTAATAGTCCCTGGACGGGAAACCCCCGGCGATGATTGTCGCGTAGGTTCAGGGTAAGCGACACACCTGCAGAGCAAATGCAGAGATTACGCTGAAGCTGAATGCCCAAACTTCGTCTTGAAAAGAAGGATCAAAGTACTCTGAGAGGAAAGATAGATGTTCAAGATAATCTGCAATCTTCATGGTACTCTGAATCTCATGGTTCATCTACCGGCAGCTGGTTCTTACCAAAACTTCATGACTGCCAGACTGCCCAGAAGAACTGTCGTGAGGGGCATTTTACCTGTCCCAACCCTATGGATACCCATTCTAAACGCCTACCCAACATTGGTTAAACTTGCAGCGGGACCCCCATCTTTACAGGCAGTGTCGGATCATCGCAGGACAGCCCTGTCCCGTCCGATAGGTGCTTCGGTAAGGACTCCGGTGCACGGATGCTCCCTTAGGTCCAGTTGTTTTCAGGCGACCACCCCGGCCACTTCTGGAAGCGACCATTCGTCTAGCGCATGGCCTGACTTGGCCTTTGGGGATTCTCGTAACTAAAGCACGGCTACTTTAAGCTTGTTGGTAACGTCCGTGCCCATCAAGGGACATGCTTATTCGATGGTCTGAGTTTGTTGTGACAAACTTGATATCAGGTGATAAATGTTGCTCGTTCCGCAAGGACGGACTTTTTGGAAAATCCTCATCTTGTTGCATCATATGCGGATCACATACGGACGGACTGTTGATCTCGAATCCGCGATTACGACGAGCAAAACTTGTAACGACGAAATGCAAGGCGAACATCTTTGCAAAACATCGATTTGGAGAAGCAGTACGCTATTACGTTTACCCTTAGCATACCCATCCTCCGTCGGCGTTATACACGGCCCCCGTGACGAATGATGCTTCATCGTTGAGCAGGAAGGCGATGACATGTGCAATCTCGATCGGTTCTGCTCTCCTCTTCTGGGCAGTGACTTGAAGTCCGCGTTTCACATCCTCTGGATTCTCGCCCCTGGACATGGGAGTATTGACAGAACCTGGCACGTTGGTTAGTCGCTATGCAGTTGAAGGATCATGCAGACTTACCTGGAGAAACACAGTTGACTCTGATATGTTGGTTCTCTTTGGCTGCCGTTCTCGAGAGTCCGATAACGGCTGCTTTGCTGGCACAGTATGCAGCATTTCCTGGTGCGCCAAACTGCCCGAAGACGCTCGCAGCGGTGACCTGAAAGGGCTATCAGCTTACTCTTGTGTCGAGTGCGCCGAGACTCACAATGCTAGCACCGGCAGTCATGGCCTTGAGCTCAGCTCTGATACAGTTGAAAGCGCCTCGCGTGTTGACCGCAAAAGTTCGATCCCAATCCTCATCACTATGTTCGGCAACGGGAGTTGCGTGGGCGATAATGCCGGCCATGTTCACAGCACCATCAAATTTTCCGAACTTTTCAACCGTCTTTTCGATCCATGTGTTTACGGATGCACTCTTGCTGACATCGACGACATGATACATGTGCTGGTGACTGCCTTCCAATGTGGCTTTGGCCGCTTTGACAGCATCTTCATTGATGTCGGCCAGTGAGATGATAGCACCGCGAGAGGCCAGTAGCTGGGCGGTAGCCAAACCCATGCCAGAGGCAGCACCTGTGATGCCAATCTAGAGCAAAGTTAACACGGCACCAGCAGAAAAGTACTTCTTGTTCAAGAGTCTCACCACTTTTCCCTGGAAAGAAGCCATTGCACTTGCGAGATTTGATCGGACTTGTGAAGTGAGAAAGCGAGGTTAAAGGAGGTTGGCGAAAGGGATCCGAAGGAAAACTTGTTGAGCCTCATTTCTACCTTCTTTCACGTGGCTGCATCATCAGAGACATGTCGTCAGCGAGTCTGCCACAAAATGACTTGCCCGAATTCTTTCCAATATCCTCTTCTGGAAAAGGCAAGCATCTCCAAGAGGAAATGAGGCGTTACGGTTGTGTAGCACGAGTTGAAAACTTATACGATCACCTGCGAAAGGGAGAGAAATATGGCCAGATGAAAAAGAGGAAGGTAATGCATGGAAATGCCTTTTTCGTCACCACGGTATCTAATATTCTTCTACCCGAGTACAATGTTGCTATTCGAGAAACCTCTCTCCTCCCAGACCTTCTCGATACGCTCCTTGGTGTCTGTAAAGATACGTAGACCACTTCGCCGCGCAGAATCCTCAAACCATCGAGAGAACGAACTTCGAATCCCAGAATCGTCTGCTTCACAAGCTGCGATAAAAGCAGGCCATATCAACCTCAGAGAGCCATATCCCATCCCGGCGTCGGAGGCGTCAAACCGCAGCAAGCAATCACGCACTCCAACCACATGTTTTTGCAGCAAGCTCGCGTCTAGGTCATATACTGTGCGATAAAAATAGACTGAGAGAGCATGCTGCATCGTGTCGGATAATGTGTTGAGGAGATTGACGGATTGTTCATGCTCTGGGTCTGCTGGTGCTTCTACAATCCATGTGGATCTTTGGAGCAAATGCAATTGGTTGACCCAGCGCTCAACAGCCTTTGCACGACCGAGGAATTGCTTCAATGCAACTCCAGGTGCTACCGCCTGCTCGTCATCACCGTTCTTCTCTCGTCCAAGACGGATGATGAGAGACAGCATGAACAAATGCAGTTCCGGCACACCAAAGATTTCGGGGTAAAGAGTGGCAGACCAGATGCCTGGGCACTCTAGATGCAAGTCATTTTCGCCCTCTTCCTGCCCTTTGACTTTGAGCATCTCAGCATCAAGGTTACTCCATTCACTGAGACGGAAAGAGAGACTATCCTGGCTATATGCAACCGCACCGCTTGACTCAATAGTCTGGCGAACACGGCTGCGATGAGCCAAGTGGGATCTGCTCTCCGTAAAAGTGCTTTCATGGGAAAGTCGTTCAAAGACATAACAATGATGTAGTAGCCGAACCTTTCTCGACTTTCTTCGGTTGAGACCCCTGAGACGGATAAACTGCTCTGTTTCCAGAAAGTAGTACTCCGCATCGTCTCGGTTCCCAGAAAGAATAGAGATCTGAACCATGGTGAGGAGAGCCATAAGGATGGACTTGTACTTGGCTGTCTTGGGGATGTTGTATGCAGTTTCTAGCATTAGACGGACATGTAGACGGGCACGCTGGTGGTATGTCTTGCCCTGATCCAGCCATCTGGTCGAGCTATAGATACCACCGAGACTAAACGCACTGATGGCTAATGTCCCGAAGAACGCGCATAGACTTGCATTGTCCATATCTTCCCCAAGAGTCAGAGCTGCTAAGCAGCTCTTCACATGAGGTAAGAATAGGACATGCCATGGTGTCTTGCTATGACGATAAGGCGTTAAACCGCGGAGAACAGTAGTAGCATAGTGTTTCAACAAGAAAACGGCATCTTGAGGAACATTGTTCTCGAGACTAAGGGAAACCGGCCCTGAGCTTGGCGTAGAGGAAGAACAACTTGGAGAGTCGTTAGGTGCCACTCGCGACATCTGGAGTCCACTCGAAGGAGGCGCTGGTGTTGGCGGATGGTGAGAAGTCGAAGTAGTCCGTCTATCAGTCGTCTGTGAGACCCCGGCCCATGGATCTATTGTTTCAACCCCCATAGTGTCCCACCACTCGGGGATCTCCAGATGTCCGGCCATATCCAGCAAGTCGACCATAGGAATTCCATCGAGCACTTTGAGCCAGTCCCCTCTGGAACCAGGAGGGGTTTGATATCCGGAGAGTCGACCTCTGCGCCCTGATATTTTTGGTGATAGCGTGGCGAGTTCTACCGATGGTGATATAAAGTCTACATGGCTATCATCATCTTGGGGGAGGGATTCCTCCTCGCCAGGAAACGCATCTCGGTCTTGCTGTACTGTTGAAACCTCCTCTGGAAGAGATGGCAAATCTGATGAAGCCGGCCGTGTTGGATCGCCGGTGACTCTGAAAGCCCCAAACGGACCGCGCGATATTTGGACATCTCGAGTCGGATATGTCCCATCGCATTCATCATCAATCTGAGAAAGATGCCAAGTTGCCAATGCTGGAGGAATATCTGCGAGAATCTGCTGGCTCATGCATTCACGCTCCCTTTCAGTAAGCAAGGGGCGACGAAATCGACCAACCCCAGTCATGGGATCATCCTCAAAGTCGAAGAAGATGTCTTTTGTGTAGCCTCCACATGTAAGGCCAGAGACTTGACACATTGAGCAAGTTGGACGTCCTTCATCGCACTTCATGCGACGACTTCTACACTATGGATGAATTAGCTGAGGAAGATAACGGGTGGCTGGGCCCACGAACCGTTACGCATCCGCCAAAGGATCGGCTCCTCCGCGTGCATGCTCGTTTTTTGCTTTGTCCCATGGTCTTTCTTGTGCGATTTGCCATTTTCGAAATGGGATCTGTTCCATGATAAAACTTGCTGTTGAAGATGATGAATATGCCGCAGTCGGCGGGTTCATGTGGGAATGTGCATCAGGTGGGCTTTCGTCAGAGCGCGCAGAGATAAGAGCCCGTCTCGGTTTAGACCCGGGGAACGGATCCACCCCCGCAATTTGAGGAGGCTAAACAGTGATTGGGAAAACCTTCCTTTCTGAGATCCTTGCCTGCCCCTGGACGCGGCTCGTTGACTGTGGATGACGAGGCGGACTTGGATAAGGTTATCGGTTGGAGGTAAGAGAAGAGAGTGATGGGGACCGTTTGGCAAGGGACGATAAGGAGATTCTCTTGGTTCGCCTGTCTTTTCCAGTTCCAACATCGACTGCTCTGCGAGGTGAAGAGCATATCGATTGCCCTTTCTTCCTCTCATCTGTGAGATCCCAGCTAGTCTAGGTTCGCACTAATTACGCCCTATTTCTTACAGTACACCACCTATAACTCGTTTGCTATCACTCCGAATCCCCAGATGTTTGGCATTATCGAGGCAGTCATATGCTGCATTCTCCAGTAAATGCTTGATCAACACGATAGCACTGATATCTCTGCCATTTCATTGTCTGGCATTGGGAAGGTCAACCCGCCGGAGCGATAAGGAGGTCGGCTGATCATGACTCGGCTTCCCTCCTTGGCGTTTCCTGTGGGTCTCGGCCAAAGAGGAAAGTTATATCTTGTGGCAAACCCACCCCGCAGCCAGCAAGACACTGTCGTGATAGGAAAGCCGAGCTCGGAAAGGTCCATGAAAGGGTCAATGGGATATTCATGGCAAGTGATGAGGCAAAGGGCTGTTGATGGCGCATTGTATTTAGTATTCATGTCATCCGTCCCTGTATCAACAAATCTTCAAAGTTGAATCAAAAGTTTATCGTTCTTCCTATCACGTTCACTTGAAGACATGGGTTCCCTGCCGCAAACCACACAGACCTTTGATGTTCTCATCATTGGTGCTGGTCTTTCTGGTCTCTGCTCCCTCTATCACATCCGGAAGCAGTTCCCCGACTGGAGGGTCAAGGTTCTTGACGCAGCCCCTGATGTTGGAGGAACCTGGTACTGGAACTCTTACCCTGGATGTCGGTTCGATTCCGAGTCGCTCTCTTACTGTTATTCCTTCGACAAGGAGCTTCTCGATGAGTGGCACTGGAAGGAAACATTTTCCGCACAGCCAGACACCCACAAATACATTGCGCACTTTGCTGAAAAACACAACCTGTACAAGGACGTCCAATCCAACACCACCATCAAGGAGGCTTCGTGGAGCGACCAAGACAAGACATGGACATTTATCGATGAAGCTGGCAACCGATATGTGACGACCTTCTTCATCAGCTGCATGGGCTTTCTCTCCGCCCCAACGCTCCCTGCGATTGAAGGTATTGAGGACTTCCAAGGAAAGCTCTTCCATACCTCGCGCTGGCCAAAAGATCTCGACATCAGCCGCGACTTTGCTGGAAAGCGCGTCGGCGTCATTGGCACGGGCGCAACCGGCATTCAGATCATTACAGAACTCTCCAAGCAGCCCAGCGTTGCGTCTGTCAACGTCTTTCAGCGCACGGCGAACTGGTCCGCTCCACTGCGCAATTCGCCAATCTCGCTCGAGGAGATGAACAAGCTCAAGAAAGAGTACGATGCAATTTTTAAAATCTGTGCTGAGAGTTCGTCTGGCTTCATGCATCAAGCTGACCCTCGAAAGTCGTCTGAGGTGACGGACGAGGAGCGCCTTGCTCACTGGGAGAAGCTCTACAATGCACCCGGATTTGGAAAGTGGCTGGGTGTCTTTTCGGATACCTACACAGACCGTCACGCCAATGGCTTGTACTCCAAGTTCATGGCGGACAAGATCCGACAGCGAGTCAATGATCCCGTTGTGGCAGAGAGTCTGATTCCCAAGAACCATGGCTTCGGCACCCGACGTGTTCCAATGGAGAGTGGCTATTTTGAGGCCTTCAACAAGCCCAACGTGCACCTTGTCGATCTGCAAAAGACACCAATTGACCGAGTCACACCAACTGGCATCTTGACAAATGATGGTCAAGAGCACAAGCTGGACATTTTGATCTGCGCGACGGGCTTCAATGCCATCACAGGTGCTTTCAGTGCTATTGAATGGCATGGCAAGGACAATCGCCCTCTTATCGCTACCAGCGATAGCCCCAAGGGCGACCAGGCTATTTGGGTTGATCACAGGCCGAGCACTTTCCTCGGAATGACAGTCCACAACATGCCCAACATGTTCATGGTTCTTGGTCCTCATCAACCCTTTGGCAATGCCACGCGCAGCATTGAGTTTGCTGTCAGGGTCATCTCCAAATTGCTGCAGCACTGCAAGGACAACAACTACAACTACGTCGAACCCACGCAAGAGTCTGTTGATCAGTGGACGGACCACGTTGTCGAGTGTAGCAAGAGCCAGACGCTCATGAATGAGATTGACAGCTGGATGACTGGTGTCAACAAAAACGTCAAAGGCAAGACGGTCAGAAACGTCGCGAGGTACAGTGGGAGTGCAATCGAGTTCCGTCGTCGGTGTGACGAGGTCAGAAAGTTGGGCTACAAGGGGTTTGTGTTTGCCTAGAATTAGAGCTGTAGTCAAGGGAAAAATTGTAGCGTTGATTCAAATATTTTGCACGGTATCTTTTAGTTCGAATTAATTGTCTTGCCTACAATTGTGATCCATACTCTGGCGAAGAAGAGAAGCATCATCACCATCAACAACGGTATGACGCCAACGACGGCACGCGGATGTCTACGTTACCGATAGACCTACCCAGGCATGCCAAATCGGACTAAAAACTCGATAAATCGGTGCAGTTGCATCGGAGTCGGCAACTGCGCGGAAACACTGTCGTTGACTTGCGTATCTCGACACGGAGATACACGATAACCCCTCCTTGATCTCGAATCGCAGCGACATCCCGCCATGCTCACGGCCTTGCCGCTCCATCTCCGATTCTAAGCGTATCTCTTCAATCTATGGAAAGGACGCCACATGCTGCCGCATGACCCCTCCTGACTGATGGGGAAAGTCTTGACAGAGATCTGGTGTGTGGGGGCGATAGCCACTAACGAAGTAGGCAAGCTTCTCCAGATCACCCGGATCTCGGCCGCGATACTGACATGGGGGATGATATCGGCTACTAAACATGAAATCCGGGGTTATTATATATGCCTATTGCTGTGTTGCTTTTCAGGTATCAGTCAACATCTCAGTCACTCTACTTCACCTCTAATTCTGCAAAACAATAGCCATTTTCCCTCATCTACATCACCTATCACTCTTCCTCACCATCTCGACATTCTCAGTACAACACACAATGGACGTTCCTGGCTTCGCATTGATCACTGGAGGCGCATCTGGTATTGGACGAGCATGTGCCAAGGCCTTTGCAAGGGAGGGTTCAGCAGGACTCTGCCTCATCGATCTCAACCAGGAAGCCTTGGAGGCTGTCAAGGCCGAGATTGAAGAAGAGCTCAAGTCAAAGGGCAAGACCTGTCCCGTTGAGATTTACCCTTCAGACGTTACAAATGAGGATCGGATCAACCAAGTTGTTGAGGATGTGGCAAAGAAGTTTGGCAGAATTGACTATGTGGTCAACGCTGCGGGAATTGCCATGAAGCATCAGGGCGGAGTGGCTTTCGCTCATACGGCCGATTGGAATCGAGTTGTCAGCATCAACCTTACTGGCACATTCTTTGTGCTAAGAGCTGCCGCGAAGATCATGTTGAAGCAAGAGCCCATCCGATCTTCGATCAATGGCCGAGCCCTTCAGCGTGGATCCATCATCAACTTTTCATCAATCCAGGGTGTTGTTGGTATTCCTCTTTCCACATCTTACACTGCCGCCAAGCATGCTATCATCGGCCTTACTCGATCAGCTTCTGAGGATTACGCCAAGGAAGGACTGCGAATCAATGCCATCTGTCCAGGATATACAGAGACACCGATGACGACAAAGAACCCAGAGGTATTGAAGGCGATGGAGGAGCGGATATCGACTGCAGTCCCAATGCAGCGCATGGGGGCTCCCGAAGAGATCGCTGATGGTGTTCTCTATTTGGCTGGAGGAAGAAGCTCTTTCGTTACTGGATCGGCGTTGGTGGTTGACGGCGGTTACACCCAAAGGTAAAGGACTTTCTGGGTTAGTACTTGTCTCGGTGAGCGCGAAAGAGATTGCTGGCATGCTACGTTCCTTTACAAGGTTGGCTTTAGATGTATCCGCGACCAGGCTAATGGGCTGCCAGGTTGAGGTTCCAAACGAAGTATAGGCCTACCAGCTTTCGAGAGCTAGACGAGAGGAAGAATAAGAAGACCAAGAAGAGAAATAATAAATTGATATGATAAATTGATATGACGGTTACCATCGTTGTTTGTGACACGGCGTGTGAGGGTGATGGGACGGTGTGTTCTGGGTGCTTGAGATCAGAAGGTATGGATCACGAGGTCGCTTTAGCGAAATTAGAAGAAGAAGCTCCAATTGGTGAAATGAAATGCTTCAAAGGTGTATTAATGCCTGCGTGGCATTGTTGTGATGCAACAATGTGCGTCGAGCCTCGGATTCGCAGCAATGTGGCTGAATACTCACTTTTAGGGGATATTTTTGAGGCTTAGACGGGCGATGCAAAAATCTTCATAGCTCAACCTATTCTTAAGGTTGAATGGGGTTCTGGGGCTAAGGGGGATGCAACCTGCACGTAATTGCCATGGACGGAGACAAGGCGAGGGTCAGGGACCTCGTCACCTCTTCCCCTTAGGCTACCAGGACCAGGCTACGAGACTGGGGTGAGATTGGCTACTTAGCCGCAAGGAAAAAAGTTCAAGGTGAACTTCGATATAGGAAAAATCGGCTGCTTGGTTTATTAAGTCGCATCCGATTCTGGACAACTGTCCCACAATCTAATCTCATTCTTCAAGGGCCTGTCACGGATCAAGTCTTAAGAACTCTGGATCACAGAGAGAAAAGACCAATCAAAACGTGATCAATAATGACGGTCAGAAAGATGTCAATAGGGCGCCCTGAACATGTCGACAGGTCAACATTGACAATAGGGCGCAACTGACCCACCCGCCATTTGGGCCAAGCGGAAAGCAGCACAGGGGTGAAAGAAAACAGGGCCGGCTCTCACACAGACACATAAAAGAAGTGAGATGGTGGCCTTTTGGGGAAGCATGTACTTGGAATGGCTCCCCTAGAATCCAGCGCTTAGTCTTAACCGGAGCGATGTAGCCAGCAGCATGGCTGGATTTGCCTTGCAACAAGCTTGGGGATGGAGCTCTAGCTGATAGAAGGGCACTGCCTATGCTTACTCAGAGTACGTTGCCCTGGTACCCGCACAGTCGCGCTCATTCAAAGCGCCCTGTTTGACGATAAGGCGTAGCATTTAGAGTCGCAGGCCTCCTGTGATCTTTATAAAACGGCCCCCCAAGAAAATGCCATTGGAGAGAAATCTTCACCATTAATCATCTTGAACGAGTTAAATGTATTCCTCAAAATGCGCCGCTCCCGCATTCAAAGCATCCATCCAAGTTGCTTGGTCTCCATACGGTCATTCCAGCTGGTCGTGGCTGGCAGTGGGTGTGCCACAGACAGAGAATGAAGATCCGAAAGTTAGGATAGCGCCATCATGCTGAACACCGTAGTAACACTGCACAGTTGACATTCGGAATCTAACTATCGAGACATTGCCTTAGGATATTCATTGAATCTCCTTTCCAAGCCGAGCATCTTGGATTGCTGGTCAGGAGACACTGGTGCCATTCTGGTCGATTGAGGATTAGAGTTGACCGGGCCGGGATTAATCCCTGAATTGCATGAGACAAATCATCGTCACCCGTGACTCAGCTACACCAACCACCCACTCAATGCCAACTTCAAATCGAAACAGGCGGAACGTGCAACCTATATGGCATTGCCGTGGAAGCTGCTGAGATGGCTGAAAGCACTAGGAGCGGTAAGCTCCGGACTGAGCGAGACTTGACCCATCAAAGAGTGCACGCCCAAGACGCTTTCCAAGGTTTGAGATCGGATTCGCCGGGTCACGGCAGCGCCAGTGACATTACGACTGATATCTCGTCCCTGGAGCTATTCACAAACCAACTCGGTCATCTTAGTGATTCAGATGGTTTGAATCCTTTTATTTATGCGGATAATCTCCCCAGGTCTGTAACGTCTGCTCTATGATGTGTGATGGAGGGCTTACGTAGCATTTCAGCGGCGAACTCGACGACAGCAACTTTTCCGGTGCAGACAATCAGGATTCGCAACTGGCAGCCTCTCAAGACCTTGATTCGGCTGAAAGTAGAGGAAATGCGGCAGCGACCAACGGATCCCAGTCCCCAATTAAGGATGCCTTGGCTTCAGGCAGGAAGACTATCCCATCCCTCGGGCCCAAGGTCGGCGCACGGTTCTCTCGTGAAGCACTGAAAATTCTGAAGCAATGGTTTGATGCCCATAGCCATGATCCATATCCAGATGATCAGACAAAGGAAGCACTTCAGCATTTGACAGGTCTGAACAAAACTCAACTCGCCAACTGGCTGGCTAACGCACGCCGGCGGCACAAGGGGTCAGCCGCAGCTCAATATACACCGCCATCGTTTGATCATGTCCCCAATCAACCACTCGACATTCCAAGAGCGGGAACTCCCATACCTCGGTCAGACTCCGAAGGTGGACTAAATCCAATGCAGAGATGGGTAGACTCGCCCCCTGAAGAAGAGCCAGCTCCTATATCGGCCATCGTGCGTGCAATATCAACGAGCCCTTCAGGTTGGTTTTCTGTACTATGTTTCCTCGTTTGCCTAACCGACCTCAGATCTTTCCGAGGACAAGCGATCCAAACAGCGGGACAATGCATACATTCCGGTGCTCTATCCATCTTCCATGAGTAGTGCAGGTACATCCAGTGGTGGTTCAAGCTCATCCGCCTACTCTGCCAACTCCGAAAGACACGAGAGATTTGGTAGAAGCCGTCTAAGACGGAGAAAAAGAGTTCCAAGGAAAAAGGGACCGCTCAAGCCGACGCCATTCGAGTGTACTTTTTGCACGGAGCGATTTCATAAGAAGCACGACTGGCAACGTCATGAAAATTCTGTCCATCTTGGGCTCGAGAGGTGGATATGCTCACCAGAAGAACCAAGAGCCATACATCCTGACAGTGGCAAGCTTTGCTGTGTATTTTGCAACCAAGATGATCCGGACGATGAGCATATCAAGAGCCATAACCCCTCTGCTTGCCAAGAACGCGCCTTTAACCGAAAGGATCATCTGAAGCAACATCTCAGACTGGTTCATGGCGCTGGGTTTGTTGCGTGGTCTATGAACCCCTGGAGAGTCTCGATATCGCAAATACGATCTCGGTGTGGACTATGTAACAGCTCGATTAACACTTGGCAAGACCGTGTAAATCATCTAGCAGATCACTTCAAAATGGGGCATACAATGGCAAGTTGGAAAGGGGACTGGGGCTTCGATGCTTCAATTCTCGAGATGGTCGAAAACGCGATCCCACCCTGTGAGTGGCCCGGAAGGCGAAGCCGCGTATCATTAACCGATCGGCAGATCTTATTAGCACGGAAAGAAGCTCTCCCTTCCCTTTTAGGGGTAGTGGCACGGCAGCCAACTCTCCTCGGACGGCATATGAGCTCTTGAGCTTAGAGTTGATGCACTATATGGAGAATCATTACGAAGAAACTGGGGCACTGCCAGGAAATGATGACGTACAGCTCGAGGCTTGTCGCATCATATTTGCATCCGAGGTCTTGTCATCAATGGAAGAACCTGAAACGAACCCACCCGCATCTTGGCTACGAGACATCATCACATCAAACCCTAGCTTGTCTCAGCAGGCGCTATTCGGGCCTATCCGATCACGACGAGAGAATAAGCTTTCATCTCTGGAAATCAAGGGAAAGAAGAACCTCTTTGAGGGATGTCCGCTCGAGGCTGAATTACGCAAGTTCGTTGAAGCCAAGCAGTTGTTAGGCCAAACGACCATTAAGAATGATGAGCTGCAACATGAGGCTTGTCGAGTGGTCAAGACGACAGAGATTGTGGCCTCGAAGCAGTCATATGATATAGTGGCTAATTGGTTGGTCAAGATGATACTTGAATCCAGTCACTGGTTAGATGGCTTTAGGCAACGTGTGCATCTTCCACCGGCGGAATCATCAGAATCATCGAACCAGCCGCTGATGCTCTCTGCTGATGGCCTTCTTCGCGAGTCGAACCAATGCATTTTGACAGTTGACAACGAAGGTATTGCATCTACCTTCATGTCCGAATCTGGGACCGGCCAACCATTCTGGACTGAAACAAGCCCCTACATGCTCAATGACTCCAATTTTCACGAGCGTTTGGGAAGGGAATTACGTCGCTGGGTATCTTCTACCATGTCTCCACGAAACCCTCAATGTCATATCCCAACGGACGAAGAATTGCGGCATCAAGCACGCTGGATAGCATATGGGGAGTAAGTACTAGTGGTGTCATGTCGCATGTGGTGGTCTGTACTGACTAAACACAGGGATGACCCATGGAACCAAACGCATGCAGATAACCCCGAATGGTTAGAAAGATTCAAGCAGAGCGTCGGGATCCCCTAACACTTGGTTTAGTGATCGGATAGGCAAGCGGGAGGCTGTCGTTTAGAACGGTAGGGTAGAGCACAAGGCCCATATCCCATCAACAGATGCAATGCCATAAAAGCCAAGCATACAAGATTTTATGTTTACCAATACCCTGTACACCTTGATACCTGTATCTGGCATTGATATATGATGAGGATAGTAAGACGGCCAAATTTTACACCTAAGATTCAACAGTAAAGTCTCATCGCATGGACAACGGCTTCATGCGGTATGATAGCAATAGAACCTCTTTCCAGCTCCACCAAGAATGGCCTTCAGGTCTGTGATTCACAGCTCCAATCAATATCTCCATTTTCATTCCGTTTCCAAGATGTGATCCACCGTCTCTTCACTCATACACACCAAAATCATCTCCTCCTGCAGCCTGCACTCCTTCACCCGTCTTTCATCCTCACAAGTTACACCCCCTGCTTTCACAGCTCCAACACAAAGCACGCCACTTAATCCTCACCCGAAAGTTAGCAGCAAAGGTCATTTCGCCCGTCTTTCTTCTCACAGTCTCGCATCGTAGCTTCATCATGTCACCCAAGAGAGCCTCGACGGAGAGTTCAGAGGGTTCGCGCAAGGTCGCCAAGACCACCGAAGACACCGCTACTGCGAACAACACTAACCGCCAAGAGATCGCCCGAAGTCTCATAGCAAAAGGAATCGGCATCTCCAGCGACAACACGGTCGTCAGACGCGAAGATGAGGTTGACACTGCCAGTGTTGCGTTGGAGGTGGCGAGTGTCCTCAAAACCAAGGACGAATTGCCCAACAAGACGTGCAATGCACTTGTCAGAATCGCGTTTCAACTGATTGGGAGAGATCCAGACAATCATGTTGAGCTGGTTAACAAGATCATCGAGCGGATGAAGAACACCCATTTTCTCGAAACGTCCTTCGCCCGCTGGACTGGGCAGAGAAAGACATTCGAGCTTATCAAGACGGCGAGTGCAATGTGCAAGGCTTGGAGAAACTACATCTTTGTGCCAGCCGCACAGTTCACTATCCCTCCTTTCATCATGCTCTACATCATGAAGAGCTACACCGAGATGAGGGGAGACAACGCCAAGCTTCTTGCACGCCACAACACGTTTCGCTACCTTGGACGCTCTATTGACAAGTGGGAATCGATGAAAGAATACCAGGTCATGCTCATCGGACGACGACCTGATGACGAACCTTTCAACCCTGCCGATGTTGCCATGCCCGGATCGGTTATCCCAGGCCCAGGCCTCATCAACACGCCCGATCTCATCGCGTTGGCTCCCTATCCTTCTTCGACAAGCTTTATCTCTGTTCGCAAGGATCTCACCAGTGAAGATTGGGTCTCCATCAATCGAGAATGGCTTGACAAACTGGGGGACCGTCGCGTGGATGGTGCCAGCTTCAAAGACAGGGTCGAGCAGCAGGTCACGGCACAAACAGCTCCTCTAATCCCAGAGATGTACCGGGATAAACTGTGGGCTTGGTTTGGTGAGTTCAACAAGGAAGGTCGAAAGCTGATTGAAGTGGATTTTCAGTCATCAGTTCAGATCAAGACCGAGGTCGAAAGCTTGATCCAGTCAGACGATCCGACCGTGACTGCTCTCCGCCGGATCGAACAACTTCTGAAGGAACTTCCGGATAGCTGTATTCATGATACCCTTGCGATCAAAGAGCAGATCAATCGACTTTTCGCCTACCGGGAGGCTGAGAATTCTGACAGCCAGCGATGGAAGAACGAGGTTCAGCAGGCGTCACGCGCCATGGTTGAAGCAGCAAGCAAGCTCCCCATTTTGGAAGCCTCCGTCATGAATTCGATGATCCAGCGAGTCGAAAGGCACCGACAAGAGGTGATTGAGAAACTGGAGATGGAGATCAACGAGAAATGGGATGCCGTCGATGTCTCGGGAGTTGTCCCTCCAGAGAATTCTGCTGAGCTTATGGTGGAGCTCAAGGAGGACTTCAACATGACTGATGACGACATCAGAGATTGGATTCAGTTAGGTGAAGGCATCCGCGGGATGAAGGACTCCCCCAACGTTTCCATGACTTTTTCCCGCTTCAAGAAGATTGCCATGTCGGTTGGGGGCAACGCCTTGCTGGCCCTTGTTGGCTATGATCAGAAGCAGGCACCCATTGACTTGGAGGAGTCTGTGTAGTGCAATGGAAGGATAAGAAGTATTCTGTTGACGGCCGTGTCGGCAGACGGTAGTGAACAGGCTGGACTGGAAGTTGGTAAAGGAATGGATGGATACCGTGGAGCAAAGACACCACGCAAGACTTGTCATAAGCATTGAGATTATCGGTGAGCATCAGAGCTTTTGCAACCCAATTTGAAGTGTAAAATCATTTTCATGCTGTGACTTGCAACTAAACATACGGCGCCAACTCTTGCTTTCCTCAATAGCTGTTAAACTGAGACATGATTTCCAAGTCATGTGCATGAAAGGAGATTGGGTGTGTCGCTCGGAAGCAAATTTTATCAATAATGCCAATACTGTAGCTCGTACGATGGGACTCACGATCCATGTGAGATACCCGAGTTCCTGGACTCTTCATAACCCCGATGAACCACCCAAAACATTACCGACACTCTGCCGCACCCGTTACCAAGACTGTATCTAACTAGGGTTATCCACCGCCATGCCTCGTGATTTAGAAACTGTTACAAATTTCTCACAGCATAATCAACGGCATATTTATATCCATCCACCCCAAACCCCATAATCACCGCTGCCGCTTTGTCGCTAAGGTAGCTATGATGCCGAAACTTCTCCCTTGTGTGTGTATTGCTGATGTGCAACTCAATGAACGGAATATCTACCCCGGCCAGAGCGTCCCGGATGGCGACGCTGGTGTGCGTGTATCCAGCAGGGTTGATGATTATAACGTCGATCTTGCCCCTCGCTTCATGAATGCGGTCGATGATGGTGCCCTCTGCGTTGGACTGGAAGGACTGCAACTCAGCTCCTAGGGACTGGGCGTGCTCCTTGCAGCTTTCCTCCAGGTCTTTTAGGGTGGTGTGGCCGTAGATATGGGGTTCGCGGGTGCCCAGGAGGTTGAGGTTGGGCCCGTTAATTAGGAGGACGGAGTGGCCCATGGTGGCCAAATGCTTGGGCAGATAACAGCAGGTGATAGCAAATTAGATATTAATGAGATGAGGAAGCTAAGCTGATTTGTAGAACCTAGAATGTGACAGCATAATTTCACCTATGGCTGCTTTGCCCCTTGTACCCCCTCTCCGAGATCTCACTTGAGCGGCTAAGATCTCTGCCGTTTCCGCCTCACCAGGTCCACGGCAGTAGTTTGCCGCGGGATCGGGATCACAGGCACAGGGATATTCCATCTTCCGCCATGCCATCATTGGACGGTTGGAATCTAAATATTACTTTTTGCATACCTCCTCGGGATCTTTTCCGCTGAAGGCGAGGCTGCAGGCGAGGTTTGCATCCTCGAGGGACTCTAAACCATAACTTCTTGTTGCTGTATAGGCAAGACATATTTATTCTTTCCATATGCCCATTTCCAAGACACCTTGGCATCTTAATTGCGTCTCAATTGTTCATCATGGTTGATTTACACAGCCTCCCCATCGGCTCAAGACCCTCCGCCGCTATCCGCAATAATGGGCCAGACCGCCTTGTCCTGGAGCGGCTAAAGCTCAGAGAGCTCGCTGAGGGCTGGCCATCATACAGGCAAGGCGACAGCATCACTAATAGAATCACAAATGATGACGTGCTCCAATAGAGACTCCTGCGAGTGGGAAAACTTTGAATCGATCTTCCACCCCGGCGCCCACGTCTACACCACCTGGTCCGGTCGCGTCCCCTATCAGGATTTTATCACCGCTTCCAAGGCAGGTATGGACAAGGGTGCCTTTATAATGCACCGATGCCACGGCACGAGCACCGATATCAATGCCGAGGGGACCCGAGCGGTAACCAAGCTCAAGGCGATAATTACCCAGCGCTTCGAGGTCGACGGCGCAGAGTTTGACGTTGAGGCCGACTGCCGCTTCTGTTTCTTCTTTGAGAAAGTAGGCTCCCGTTGGGGCGCCCAGCTCGTGCGGCACTGGTACGAGAAGGATAAGATGATTCCGGCGAACCCGGCGAGATTCCCGGCGGTAGACGAGGAGAGGTTAAAGGGGTACCCGCCTGGGTACAGGTATCTTGCATACTGGCAGGAGGCTACGATGGGGGTCAAGGTGTTGTTGGACATGCCGGGGCATAGACGTCATGTTGGGACGCCGAATCTGGAGAAGCATGATTTGCTATACAGGCAGGCGAAGCAGTGGCTGGAAGGGGAGCAAATTGAGATTTAGAATGGTCAAGAAACCTGATAAGGTTCCTAATCTGCAGTAATCTGGTTTAAATCTTTCCTGTGAATATCGGCAATTGACTTCGTACTGTCAGGGATGCAACGATATAGTGGCTGGGATGGAGGGGCCATGAGGTTGAGAATGTCTACCCCTAGACTTGCGTCAGCGTGTGAAGCGACAATTCGTATGTTCTCATGATCTTTCTCTAAGTAATTCTCGTATTTGCAAATAAAACCCTACAACGTCAAACTGAAACCACTATTCTAAATATTCGCCCTCAGCTTAGCCTGCATCGCCGCCCTCATCACCTCCACTGGAGCCGGCTTCCCCGTCCATAGCTCAAACTGCGCATACCCCTGCTCCTCCAACACATCGACCCCCTTGTAGATCTTCCACCCTGGGTGTCCCCTCGCCACCGTCATCAACCCCGTCACCTGCGGCCTATACGCCATCTCTACCAGCACTCCCTCCTCGGCCTCGAACAGCCCGCTAGGTATCTTGTCCTCTCCGAGATCATCCGCGGGTACGCACCCTACAATAATTCTTATAGCTGCATCCTCCACCACGGCGGCCTCATCTAGAGACGAGAACGTTCGAGTCCGTAGCTCGGAGAACTGAGAGGCTAGGTCCTCCGCCTTTGAGAGCGTCCTGTTGACGATGATGAGCTCCTGTATGCCTAGGGTCTGGACAGCATAGCATGCTGCCCTGGCAGCTCCTCCTGCACCGAGCACCACCGCTGCAGACGACTGCAGATCTTGGACGCCTACTTTCTCAACACATCTCTTGATGCCGATCCAATCTGTATTATCTCCGTGCAGTACCCTCTTCCCCTCCGACTCTTTGACAACCACAGTGTTGATGGCCCCGATCTTGTCTCCTAGACGGGAGACTGAATCTAGAAGGCTGCCGATCTGAAGCTTGTGCGGGAAAGTCACCGAGGCGCCGCCAAAGTCTGGGCGGCTGATGATCTGCCTTACAGTCTCGTCGACTTGTTCGCTTTCGTGGATCTGGTAGTGATGTGGAAGGCTAAGGACTTGGAATCCGGCGTTGTGGAGGGCGGGGGATAAAGAGTGGGAGATGTTGTAGCCAAAGATGTAGAACTGCTTTGCTAATTCGACAGCCCGGACTCCTAATGGTGTGGCCTCAGAGTTCGTCACAGACCCATCATAAAGACCGAGGTTGCTCGATTGCGTGGTAGTATCGAGACCCATGTTGCAGGGTGATAGTAGCCAAAGGATTGAGAATAAGCAAGCAGGTAAGATCCCAAGACGTGGAGGTTAAATTGGTCCATTTCCAGTTAAATTTGGTCAGTCGCGGCGTCAATCTGGACCAAGATCGGGTGGGAAAGACCTTTGCCGCTCCGGAATTGGTCCAACCCATGCTTTTACGATCCCACGCCCCCCATCTCCTCACGCAGCGTAGACTATTTCACTATTGTAGAAAAATAGCTTGCTTTAACATCGCTTTTGAAGATCTATACTGCCTATATGAATGCTCCTATACACTCATAGCTATGCTTTATGGTATCCATGTCTTATGACGCTTTAGAGGACAGCTCTCTACTTCTCCTCTCATCGTACGCCCGGAACACTGTATCCCTCATTAGCTTCTCAGGAGCCCGCCTCATTGTAAACATCTCAAACTGCATCATGCCCTGCTCTGGTAGAACCTGAAGGCCATCTACAGCTATCCATCCCCGATCGCTCATACCCCGGACTTGCCTGAGCAACGGGGTCTCCAGTGGCGTGTAGGAAAGCTGCCAGGACACTGTTAGTTAAACAAACATGTATAATTAGAGGCCCTAGATATTACCTCAATCACAACTCCGCCAGTTGGGCTTCCAAGCCAGTCAGGCGGGATGCTCGTGTTGACAGAGCATGACCCGTCAAGATCCCGGGTAGCGACGCATGATACAATAATCGTCGGAGGGTTCGAATCTTCCGGCCAGACCTCGTCTTTTGAGCTGATAACCTTGAACGTGGGGTTTGCGCCGTATTCCGGGCTCTCGCTGCTTCTGCCTCTCCCACAGTGATCCATCTCATCCTGGCCGTCACTTCGGTAAGGCCTGCCATCAAACTGCTTCGCAAGTTCCTCTGCCCTCTGAACGGTGCGGTTGTGGACAAAGATGGTCCCGACTCCAAGCCGAATTAGCGCGTATGCCGCTGCACGAGCCATTCCTCCTGCACCTACGATAAGAGCAGTCGTCCGTCGCTTGACAGCGTTGATGGGAGACAGATTCCGGCGAACGCAAGTGTGAATACCGATCCAATCTGTATTTTCTCCAAAGAGTGCCGCCGTCGGCCCAGCCCTGTTCCTATCCAGCAGGGAGTCCATGGTCGGTCTCTTCATCGACAGCAGTGTGTTGACGGCGCCAATGGCCCTCGCCTCACGGCTCATAAAGGCCACCAGTGGAATCACTTCCCTCTTGAACGGCGCCGTGATACTCGCCCCTCCAAAGTCAGGGTCGCTGATCAATCCCCTAAGCTCATTTAGAGAGTCGTGGGAAAAGACCTTGTAGCGGTGCGGCATGCCAAGCAGCTTGAATGCGGCGTTGTGCATGGCTGGCGAAAGACTCTGGGAGACGTTGTTTCCATAGATGCCAAAGTACTGCGGGTCGAGAAGGAACGACGAGAAGAGCGCTTTTTGGGACTCTTGGACTGTGAGGAGGGAGCTTGATGAACAGTCTGGAGCTAGGCTCCGGACGACGGGGTGTGTGACGGGGCTGAGGATCGAGTTGAAGGAGCAGGACATGCGCCCCAGGCGGCCTGTGTTGTATGCTATCACGGGGATTATGCGCTCTTGAGAGGTCTTGACTTGATGGAGGAAATATTGTACTGTGAAGTTGTCGGCTGTGGACATGGCCTCCTGGCAGATTCGGACCATGTCGCATCCCAGCTCCTGTGCGCGATGGACCAGATTCCATCGTTCTGGGGAGTTCCAACCCTGAGCAGCGGGATTGGGCTCTGTATAATGTGCTAGTATCTTTGTCCGCCCTTTGCAGGCGACCAAGTGGCGAATCTTGTCTTCGTCGCACTCGAGGTCGACGCAGAGATATTCCGGTGCCAGTCGCAGGCCGTGGTGGAGGAGACTAAAGTACGCGTCCTGGTCTATGGCTTCTACGAAGTCAGCTCGCCAAGAGCAGGAAGCGTCAGTGAGTATATGGTATAGCATCGGCAGCCGGATGTTCCTCCGAGCAACGCACATCAGCCGGCTTATCCGGTCTGCCACCGCATCGTCAAAGATTGTCCCCTGATTGCGGAGCTCAGACAGAGAGATTGTGAGTTCCAGTGCATCCGCCTCCATATCTACACCGCGGAATTTGGGCCCCAGGGCCTCGAGCGTTGATAGTGGCATCGTCAGGGCGTACGTGAAACCCCTTGCTTCTGGTAGCAACGAAGAAAGGCTGTGGTGGGCCCTGTACTTGCAACTCTGGCAGTCCCGTCTCATGACCCCGTTGATAAGGTGGAGGAAGTCCTCCTCAACGCTCTTTAGCGCAAGAGACTTCGGGGACTGGTTCCCAGAGAGAGAGGTCGGCTCGGATTCGGAGAGCGACATGTCCGAGAGATTGTAGAACTCGAAGCTCGACAAGCCCCGGTAAGCCGGCCCTGTCCGACGGATGAGGTTCTTGATAGTCTCCACGTCCCATACTCTCAAGTGCCGTTGAATTTCTTCCGCGTCTCGCACGATGTATATGACAGGATGTGTCTTTGAGTATTCTCCGAGCCACTCTTTGCCCGTCCCCTCAACAACACCAGGACCGCAGACAATGACCGCGCCCGTCGGATTATCAAAGAGCATGGACCGCATCAGTCGTAGCTCCTCCTGGCGGTATTGGGAGATGCCGTGAGCGGATTTATACGCAGCTCGGGACAGACCCGTGACTTTGTAGAAATACTGGTCGCCATCGAGGAGTCGGAACCCTAACGCGTTCGAGGCCATGACTGCCAGCGTTGACATGCCGGTTCCTCTCATGCCGACGAGAGCGATAGATGCGCCAGCATTGTATCTAGGGGCGCTACATGTCGGGGATTGAGGACGAGTTGGCGCTCTGGAAGCCGGCGCGCTTGAGGGTCCCGGCTCGCCGATGACGTGGGTTTGGCATGGGGCCGACGGTGAGTTGTCATGCAATCGCGAGGCTCTGCTGGGTGTGGTTGACATTTCTTCGTGAGAGCAGCTGGGCAGACGCTTCCTGCCGACGCTTGACAGTCGTTTCACTCTCAAGACACTCTTCTTTGGCGTTTTCTCACTTTTTCAGCAGCTTGCTTTGAGACGGTCAACAATACTGTCAGTCGTCTCGGCCAATCAGCATGAGGCGGCAAAGATCTTTCCCGGACTGACTCGCGGGCAGAGAAACCTCGTCCGAGGCATGAGGCCGGTCTGGGATGCCAATTCCAGCCAAACTTCAAGTTTGTCTGCAATTGTTGCATGAGAAATATCTATCAGGTTGCCAATGGGTCACCTACCTCCAGCATAGTGATGGACCGCCGCGCAGAAAACCGCCCGGACACACCAGCCGACCGTTCCGCACAGCGACGCTCAAAAAGAAGCAGGACTGAGGCCGAGGACTCGGACGAAGGATCCTACGGTAAAGTTCGTCACCGCGTCAGTAGGGCCTGCAATGAGTGTAGGAGACGAAAGGACCGCTGCGACGGCCAGCGTCCAGCATGCACGCCGTGCGTTGCTGGGTCCAGGGCTTGCAGCTACGGAGGACCGTCCAAGAAACGAGGACTGCGGACGGGATATGTCAGAGCGCTTGAGATTCTGCTAGGGCTGATCTTCAGTACGGTTGAAGAGAGCGAGAGCTGGATATGTGGCCTCTTGCAGGGCAATGACAAGAATGCCACGTTCCGGCTCAAAGCTCTGGAGGCCCACGTCTCCAGTGAGAGAGCCCCCGAAACATTACTGGAAGCTTGGCGGAAGGGCCCAGCTGTGAAGCTAGTTGAGCAGTTTCTGGAAGCACCCGATGGCGACGACGATGGCACAGACTCGACGAAACACTTTGACGTCAAACTGGCTGAGGCTCTGGCCTTGTCCCAGAGAGGAGGACGTGACAAGTCTTTCGCTGAATCCAACCAGGGAGTTCTCCTGAGCCCGATGAACACCGATACAACTCCAATGGCCACAGTCGCTCTCAGCTCAGACACTCCAAGGGGCGTAGCCCATCCAGCTTTCATCACAGAGCCCGGAGACTCATCACCAAGGGTGTCGATTAGTTTGCCCCTGGACCCAGATCTTTCAGTTCCCTCCGATCCGCCTCCTGTACCTCAGTTGCCGAACCACTGGCTGTATCTCCTTGATCTATACTTCGCAACCACGCACTGCTGGTTTCCCATCTCCCAGAAGCACGAACTTTTACGTACGGCTTACACTCTCTCCAACGCCACTGCCGGCCTGGACTCCGTCTCCCAAGGAGACTCGGCGTTTCTATACTCTGTTCTATTCTACACTTCACACCAGGCCACCATGATCCCGACCTCTCCAAAGTCATTAGAATACCAAGATCCCGTTGCTCAGTTTGAAATTTTGGCCCAAGGCAAATTGTTCGATAATCCAAGTGGTTACGACCTTGGTCATCTACGAGCCTTGTTGCTGCGATGTCTCCTCAAGATTGACATTGGGCTATGGGCTGGAGCATGGGATGACATCGGCCGTGCTGTGTATACTGCTGTCTCGATTGGCCTTATTCCGCACAGCTCAACGACGCCCTCTCTCTACGAGGACGGAGTCAAGCGCACGATGCTAGGTTGTTTCACCTTAGAAGCCCTCGTCAGTGCGCGCCTAAACACCAAACCACACTTCCAGCCCTCGGACGTCAGTTCCATCGGTATGCTGCAAATCGACGGCCTCGAAGAGTGGGAACCCTGGCAACCCAAAGTTCAACTCGTGGGCAGTATGTCGTCCGTCAAGACTGGACCCCTCCCGCATACCCCTGGACATGTCATCAGCACATTTAATTCTCTTCTCGAAGTCATGGCCCTTCTCACCGGAACCATCCACGACCGCAAAGGGGGTACTTCAGACGAGAGACGGCACGAAACGCTTGAAAAGTTGCGGCGGGAACTAGAGAGCCTGCAAGACTTGCCTACAGGAGTTAGCATGCCACCGCAAGCCTTAAGTCTCCTGGTTGCCAATGTTGCTGTTTTTGAAGCTTCAGCGGTCGAGCGGGTGTTCGTCTTAGGGACAGTTCCAGACCATCTTAGAAGTTACTGGAATAACATGAGATGTCTCGTCAACGTCTTGGAAGAGCGCACCCAAGTAATGGGGCGGTGCTCTATTCCCCCGATAGTAGAGGTCTTCGTCGCATTACTCGGGGAGTCACTCAAGCGACGCATCAACAATGGAGCTGACCATGAAGTCCAGTGCCTAGCAGATTCAATATCCAAATGGCTAGCTACATGGAGTGACGCCAAATCTAACACGAGTCTCGGCCCCAGCAGCGATTCAGACCCTCACAGCTCCATCAATGGACGAGAAAGCCATTCCTTCGATGCATCCCAGGCTTCAGCTTTACATAGGAACATTGTAATAGCGGAAGCCATACCTCCTGAAACAACCTTAATTGAGCAGGCTACTGACATGCTCTTGGATGACCCAAATCCCCAGCCACCCGTTGAACTACCGTCACGCCAGGCAAACCAATTACAAGGAGCAGAAAAACCTGCCACCTTCAATCCAGGCGTAAACCTCGAACCGCTGGCAGACTATTTAGAAGACCTGGATGGCGACGGCCTGTTTGATAGTCTTGCCACATTAGACTCGGCTGATTGGTGAGTTTCTCTTTCGATGCCCTCCCCGATGGCCAACTAACTTCTTAGGCTCGCCAACCCTCCCGAGTTCATGCAGCATCTTGGGATTCTAGGGGATCCACCGTCAGATTTAGGGAGTATCTTTGATACGGAACCATGATCATAGAATTGGAGTTTAGGATGGAGCGATTTGTGCGTTAAGAAGCGGCTGTCTGTCCCGATCTCTTAGCACCAGAGAAATGTATATAGATCAGTCGTCGTTGGTGCAACGGCGATGGAGAATCCCATGGTGAAAATGCGGTCCACGGAACGCCATAAAACGACCGTTCAACACATGATCAAGGCTACAGCTACTGTCTACCCGCTAGAAATACTCTGATATGGGACAGCATGGTGGCTGACAGAGGCCCAATTTTCCCGGAACAGGATTTTGCCGCCAGCCATTAATGGCGGGCAAGTCAACACATGTACCATGGCTTTTACAATACCGTCCTCGACGGCGTTCTAATTATTGATTTGAAAGTTCTATTTGCTTGTACATACGATTCCCCAGAATCCAACCCAACTATGACTGTCTTCCGTCCCGCTCTTCTCTCCGCCTCTCTCGGCCGAGCATGGCTCCACGACTTCACAAAAAAAGCCCAGCAAGCAGCCGAGGCTGGCTTTGAAGGAATCGAGATCTTCTACGAGGACCTCGAGTATCAAGCTAAGCAGCTTAGCAACATTGAAGCCCCAACCATTGACCATCTCCTTGCTGCAGCTTTGCATATGCGCAAGGTCATAGACGGCCTCAACCTTGAAGTCATCGGCCTCCAGCCCTTTCTCTTCTACGAGGGTCTGCTCGATCGCGAACAGCACGCCCGGCTCATCGAGAAAGCCAAGCTGTGGTTTAAGATCGCCGCGCCACTCGGGACAAACACCATCCAGATCCCGGCCAATTTCCTACCCGCCGACAAGTTGACGGGGGACATGGACGTCATTGTAGGAGACATGCTGGAGCTCGCAGACATGGGGCTGAAGGAGGATCCACCCATTCGCTTTGCCTACGAAAGTCTTTGCTGGAGCACGCATATCGACACGTGGGAGAAGTCGTGGGAGGTGGTCAAACAAGTCGATAGGCCAAACTTTGGTCTTTGCCTCGACACGTTCAACATCGCCGGTCGGGTGTGGGCAGATCCGGCGTCTCCGACGGGCAAGACGCCCAATGCAGACGCGGACTTGAAGGAGTCTATGGATAGGCTTCTCCGAGACGTTGATATCGAAAAGGTGTTTTATATCCAGGTTGTCGACGCGGAAAAGATGGACTCCCCGCTTGTGAAGGGACACCCGTACCATGTGGATGGTAACCCGCCGAGGATGAACTGGTCGAGGAACGCCAGAGCGTACATCTACGAGACTGATCGGGGGGCATATTTACCTGTTGAAAATATCGCGCGGGTGCTCATTGAGGGGCTAGGATACAAGGGATTTGTCTCGATGGAGCTCTTCTCGAGGACCATGGCTGAGGAGGGAGAGGACGTGCCGAGGCAGCATGCTCAGAGGGGGATTGCGGCGTGGAAGAAGTTTACTGAACGTCTGAACCTGAACTAGGGATTGAAGCTGACATGTCTCAATTGAATTGTAAGGGCCGGGCTCCAACTATAATAGAGAACACAGTGTCAAGCACATCAACCGTCAATCTTGGTTTAATATCAGTCCCTAATGAGGGCTAGAAGTTGATCGCCGCACTCTTCTCGGCCGCTTCCAAAAGCGCCTTCCACGCCCCATCCTTATCCAGCTTCTCAACCCTCTCATTCCCAGCCCACAGCCTCCACTGCTCTTCAATCTGATACCCGATGACATGCGTCCCCTCCACAGCCGGCCATCCCTTTTCTTCGGCGAGCTTGATCATCCTCGTCCGCCTCGGCTTAAAGCACATGTCCAACAATATGCCCTTTTCGGGCCGCGACAGAAATTCCACCAACGACGCCTTCACATCCAACTCGTCTGGTGTCCTTGGCTCTAGATCCGGCACCGTACCAACAACATAGTACGGCGTCTCGAGGTTCTTCGCCTCTCCCGCCTTCACGTGAATGATCTTGGGAGCAGGCGATATCCTCTTCGAATCCCTCACCAGATCCACGACCTCTTGATCGTCTCGGTTCAGTACGTAAATCACAGACGACTTGAAATATGAGCTAAGCGCATACACAGCTGCCCGGCTCGCGCCGCCAGCTCCCACTATTAACGCCGGTTTATTCACGACCGGCGTCCCCGGCTCATCCCCCTTCTCGAGCAGGCAGCCCTTTATGCCCAACCAGTCGGTGTTTGTGCCACGCAGCTTCCGCGGTTCCTCCCAGTCGCGATAGACGTTATTGCAGGCGCCGATGGTGGCAGCCAGCTCGTCAAGGACATCGAGGCGAGGGATGACGGTGTTCTTGTATGGCATTGTGACGACGAGGCCGGCTGTGGTGTCTGACCGGGCGAGCTTGATGAGGGCGTCGAGGGTGATGCACTCTGTAGCGTAAAAGGTCCAGGGGAGGCCGAGGGAGTGTGCGATGTGGTTGTGCATGGGAGGGGCGATGGAATGGCCCACCCCGATGCCGACGAGGTGCAGTGTGCGTTGTTCAGGAGCCATGGTGAGATTGTTGAGGGTGGATGGCAATAGGTGTTGTGTGGCCAAGGATGTCATCTGAAAGGCATGGTTATATGAGATGAGCCGTAGCTTGCAGCAGGCGGACTATTCCTTTGCCGCCACAAGATGCGTTGGACAGACCCGGAGAGATGACCGCCGATCCACTGAGACATGTAGGAGCCCGAATCTCCCAACTTCAAAAGACCATATTTCACCAAACGCATCACTACCTTCGTTAGCGGTTAACAATGAATCGGCGCATCACGCATGGGAGGGAACTTCAGACAGGCATTCCAGCCAAGACCCCAGAAATTTCGGTGTTCTTCATTGAACCAATAATGACAAGGCCTACAAATCAGCCCTTGCATCCTCCCCTGCCCACGCCCTCCGGATCACCTCCCTGATAGCCATCCGCTCAACCTCCCTCGGATTCCAATACGGCTTCGAGATAGCGATATCCGCAGCCTTTTCCACGTCACTCGCTTTCATCCCTAATGCCTTCAAACTCCTCTCAACCTTGATCTTCCCAAGCAGCACGTTCAATCCTTTGATAGCATCCCCGTTGCTCTCCGGCAGCGCCTCGGCGAGAAGCTTCATCGCCTCCGGCACCTTGGGCGCATTGTAGGAAAGTGCATGAGGCAGCACGATGGTGTGAGTCTCTGCATGGGGCAAGTCGAAGCTCCCGCCTAGAGTGTGGCATAGCTTGTGGTGTAGCGACATGCCCACGCTTCCGAGGCATGTGCCGCACAGCCAGGCACCATAGAGGGCGGAGGAACGAGCAGACTTGGATGTCGGGTCACGGATCAGCTCTGGTAAGGAAGTTGCCAGCGCTTTCACACCCTCTACTGCCAAGAGACTGATGATGGGGTTGCTATTGCGGGCGTAGAGTGCTTCGACTGCGTGGGCTATGGCGTTGACGCCGCTCGTGGCTGTAAGCCCAACAGGCAGAGTCAGCGTCAAGTCGACATCGTAAATGACAACCCTAGGAAGAATCTTGGGGTCTGATCTAGTCTCCTTCCGACCGTCCGCTGTCTCTCCCAGAATGGGAGTAACCTCGCTGCCAGCGTAGGTCGTGGGAATAGCGATGTGAGGCAGCCCCGTTCGGATGCTGATGGCTTTACCCAGCCCGATAGTGCTCCCGCCGCCAATGCTGATCAGAGCGTCGGCTTTGGACGAGGTCGCGAGGTCGCAGGCGCGCTGTGTCACGTCGGTGGGGGTGTGCATGCGAGCTTCGCTGAAGACCGCGGCGATTTTCCCTTGGAGGATATTCGAGACATCTTGGGCTTGGGCGGTCTGATGTGGGGTTGAGAGGAGGAGGGGGCGGGATGCGCCGAGCTTGGAGAGCTCCGATGGGAGCTTCTGGATGGTGCCTGAGCCAAAGATGACACGGGCAGGATTGGCGTTGTACTCGAAGTCCATTTCAGTCGCTGAGTTAGAGAGATGCAGTGTCTTGTTAGATCACCAGCGAAGATCACTAGCGAAGACCACCAGCAGCCATGATCAAATCTTATGGGTTTTCACAGCATGGCTTTCAGCTGTTCCTCTAAAAGCACTCCATCGGCTGCTATATCTCCGATGGTCTGCTAACTCCCGGGACATTTGCCGGGGCAGAACTCTCCTCCATTCCCCCATCGGATCACCCCCCATGACATCAACCCCACGTTGAACGGCAGATGTCTTAGCCGCTTCGGATTCAAGTCACTTCGGATGCAAGCCACTTTCCGATCTGAGTCTGACGGATCCGAAGGCATCGGGAATTACACAATTTCGAAAGCACCATTGATGACAATCTGAATACTTCTAGTGGTCCATACCAATATATTGACCTTCAAGGAAACACAGCCTAGCTCAGTCAACCACAGCCAGCAACACCACTATGGACCCCTCATCCGTAGACCTCCCTCCGCTCAAGGACCTCACAATCGATAACATCACAGAAAACGTCCACGCCATTAACTCAAGATGCGATGACCCCCGCATGAGGTTCCTTTTCGAGAAGCTCGTCTCCCACGTCCACGACTTTGCCCGCGAGACGCGCCTCACCACCTCCGAGTGGGAGGCAGCTATTAAGTTCCTCACTCAGGTCGGCCAGATCTGCACCGACGTCCGGCAGGAGTTCATCCTCCTATCCGACATCATCGGGCTCTCCCTACTAGTAGACTCGATTGACCACCCGAAACCCGAATCGTCCACTGAAGGCACCGTCCTTGGGCCGTTTCACACCCACGAGGCCGAGGACTTACAGAACGGGTCGGCGATCTCGCACGACCCAGACGGCGAGCCGATGCTCGTGGCATGCACGGTCAAGGATACCAACGGAAATCCGATCCCCAACGTGAAGGTTGATGTGTGGGAGACGGACTCGAAGGGTTTCTATGACGTTCAGTATCCGGACCACGATGGTCCAGATGGTCGGGCAGTGGTGCGTAGCGATGAGGACGGCGCGTTCTTCTTCAAGGCTATTGTGCCGGTGCCGTATCCTATTCCTAGCGATGGGCCCGTTGGGAAGCTGCTGAAGAAGCTGCATCGGCATCCATACCGGCCCAGTCATTTCCATTTTCTCTTTGATAAGCCGGGATACGATCGTCTCATCACGTAGGTTTTCTTCAGCTCATCTTTCTGGCCTTTCCTGACAATTCATAGAGCACTGTATCTCCGAGGAGATCCATACGAGAGGTCTGACGCCGTGTTTGGAGTCAAGGAGTCGCTCATTATAGCGCTGAAGAATGTGTCGGACGTGGAAGGGCTAGTAGAGAAGCATGGCGTGGATCCCTCTACTAAGCTGATGAAGTACGACTTTGTACTTGTCACAGACAAGGAAGCGAGCGACCTTCGGGATCAGAAGGCGATGGAGGCGATGGAGAAGCAAGGGGCTACTGGGATGGTAATCATTAACGGGGTGTTGGTTCCTGATGTTGATTAATGAAAATTCAATGCATGCTGCTCATCATCTATGGTCTACTTTCTAGTGCAAGCCTCTGTCCTGCAACATCCGAAATATGTTCTCAATTCTCAGTGCCAGTTTTTTAGAGGGTTTTCTCTAGCAAGCTATACCATGTTAATATTTCGACGAAAATCACTAGCAAGGACAGCTTACTTCAAATAACACCATTCGCTAGGATGTAGGATGTCTATTAACGTGATATACCGCATATACCGTGGCCACATTTGAGCAGGGTACGCATAAACAACTAGAAACATCTCGTAGCCTTGATGCTTCGGGCACTGCTCGGAGCGGCATGTGGATATTAAACATGAGCATAGACAACGATCGGACAACCGAGAAACCCCCCCGCCCCCCCCAAATTCAGAGGCAGCCCTACTTCCGCTGTTCATATATTCTTCTTCTATGTAGCCGCCAGATGGGCAGGGACGAAGAACAGAAACAGATAGCCACAGCCGAGTTCAAAAAGACACCCTTCATATGCCTTTGCCTTGTCCCGTCCTGTCTCTAGCAGGTGTTCTGGTCAATGCCCCATCTAGAAGGTTTGGCATTTGGCCAACACGACATGGTGTACGTAGAGAGTTCTATGGTCGGTATGCATCAATGTGCTCTTCATTATAGTTGAAGCCTGGCCCTTGATGGGTTCACTGAGCCCGAAGATCGTTCGATGTGCAGAAATCCAGAGCGGGTACTGGGGTTATTTTTATATGCTTAATTCTACCCGAGCAGGGGCTCAAGCTGGGGTCGACTAAATACGACGTGCGAATCCGACGTGCGATGTGGCAACCCTGCCCTGGTGGCCTCATGTTGGGCTAACACAGCTCGCCTACTGACCGCGGAGTCGGGTTCGCTGTCATGATCCCAGTGAGTCTCGGGGGACTGCCAAAAGGCCGTTAAGGGGCAATTTGGGGTTTAAATACATTCTTAACGGATGTGGCTGCTGTCTCCTGACTTGCACTCCAAGCGCTCTGTGCCTCTTTGACAATCATTTCACTTTCCAAATGGCGTCTCCAAGTTCCTCGAGCAAGGTTGATGGCAACCTGTCACGCCACTGTAAGTTGATGTCTTGTTTCTTGTTGGTTGTTTGAGCTTATGCATTGTGATGGTGTAGTGGATGCACCACAAGGCTACGGAAAGATCTTCGGTCGATCTTTGCAGGGGCATCACTAACTAGATCTATAGCTACACCAACCTCCGACGATGAAGCAACTCTTAACCTAGAGACAAAGGCTTCACGGACTTCAACCGACTCAAAGCAACTTAATGGACGAGAACAAGATTTGGAGATGGGCGGGGCTGCCTGTCAGTCAGATTCTCCTTCAGACAACGACAACCAGGAGAAGGAGAGCAGGCAATCCGACAGCCGAGACGACTCATCACCGAATGACCCCAACATCGTGTGGTGGGACAGCGATACAGACCCCGAGAACCCATATCACTGGCCAAAATGGAGAAAGTTAACCAACTGCGGTCTCATCAGTTTGCTCACCCTCATCGAGCCTCTGGCGTCGTCCATCTTCGCACCCGGCATCCCAGAGCTGATGAGAGACTTTAAAAGCGACAACTCAGAGTTGGGAGCCTTTGTCATGTCGGTATACGTGCTGGGCTTCGCCTTTGGTCCGATGATTCTAGCTCCGTTGTCTGAGATGTGGGGACGTGTGCCTGTGTACCACATTTGCAACGTCTTCTTCCTGGCCTTTACTATTGCTTGTGCTGTTGCACCCTCTTTGGATACCCTTATTGTCTTCCGCTTCCTTGCTGGAACATTTGGAGCTGCTCCCATGACCAACGGAGGCGGCAGTATCGCCGACATGTTCCCAGCTGAAGAAAGAGCAGGAGTCATGGCAGTCTTCAGTGTTGGCCCCCTGATCGGTCCCATTATCGGCCCAGTCATTGGCGGCTTCTTGACAGATGCCAAAGGTTGGCGATGGGACTTTTGGGTGATCGCTATGGTCAGCGGTGCCATCATGCTCGGCATGTTTGTCACTATGAAAGAGAGTTATGCCCCTATCATCTTGGAACGAAAGACGATTCGGCTTCGCAAGGAAACTGGCAATGACCATTTACGCTCAAAGTTGGACACTGGACTCACCAAGAACGAGCTACTCAAACGATGCATCGTGAGACCCGCCAAGCTACTGGTCTTTTCCCCCATCTGTACCATCTTTGCCGTGTACCTGGCAATCATTTACGGATACCTCTATCTTCTCTTTACCTCAGTTCCTTATGTGTTTGAGGAGGCGTACGGCTTCTCAACCAAGACGGTTGGCCTGGTTTATCTTGGTCTTGGTATTGGTAGCTTCGTGGGTATGGGTTGGTTCGCGTTTGACAGCAACAAGGAAGTTAAGAAGCAAATGGCTGTCGACAATTTCAAGCCCGAGTCTCGACTGAAGCTGCTTCCCGCCGCTGCCATCATCTTCCCCATCGGCTTTTTTATCTACGGCTGGACTGTGGACTTTAAGACTCACTGGATGGCTCCCATCATTGGACTGGCCATCATCGGCATTGGTAAGTTCCCTCTTCCTCATTTTAGGACCACAGCTAACCGGTTAGGCAACCTTGTCTGCTTCATGGCCATCTGCGTCTATCTCGTCGACGCATACGAAATGTACGCCGCCTCGGCACTCGCAGCCAACACCATCATGAGATCAATTGCCGGCGCTACGCTCCCCCTGTGCGGCATGAAGATGTACAATGCGATTGGACTTGGCTGGGGAAACAGCATGCTTGGGTTCATTGCTGTCGCTCTTATCCCTATTCCATTCCTTATCCTGAGATACGGAGAGATGCTGAGGAAGAAGTACGAGATCAGCAACCTCTAAACATCACCATCTCCTCGCATCCTATAGAATTACTCCCCTCCCGAAAAAATTGGGCTTTTAGAAGGCGTTGGACATATTTCTTTCAAGAATTAATAAGTATATATTGCTTCTATTCATTCATCTATGGGTCCATCTCATCCACATCAATCTGTTCCAGTAGAGCCTTTTTAGGCCACGCGATCCATTCATGCCATCTTTCATCTAATGCACATTCGACAGCAGCCATGACATTACCACTCCATTCTCGATTCATCCAATGGGGATGCTCAAATGGTCTTGTCAGTGCTGCATAATGAGCCAGGATAATGAGAGCAACGTGGTGGTTGTTGCTGATGAGCTCGATGAATACCTGGGTCAAGGACATGGGCCACAACCAGATACGGCGGGCACGAGCTGACATGGTATCCGTGGTGCAGGCCGTGTGAGTGGTCCTTAACGATTCAATAGCTAAGAGACAGGAAGACTGAACATTGATGACGCTGAATGTGGGACTCAGTTCCCTGGCAAGGCCATAGAGCTTCTCCATGCGGTTCTGAAAGGCCCCAGTACGCTTGACTGGCAATGGTTCATGTTGTTCGAGAAGCGGAGCCAGTGGCCCGTCGCGGCTCCATGTCTCCATGGGCTTAAACTCGCAAATGCTCTTGATTCCTTGGAGTAGGATGAATGACTGCGCAATGTCTCTCGGAGCTGGTAGTCCAGAATCCTGACGGTCGGCGATGGAGCACATGCTGAGAATGAAGACGAATGTAGCAAGGAAGAAGTAGGGTTCAAAGTTATCCTCGTTGATGTCTTGAAGCTTGGTCGCAAAATTTTGCACTGCAAGGCTCTGGTAATGCGACGAGATTAATGTGTATTCCCTGCGTTGATCTGGATGACTTTGAGCATAGTGCATTGCCGACAGCCCAAGCATACCATGCATGAGAAAGTCCTAATACTATTTGTTAGCATGACTGACGTTGCATACCAGAAAGGGCATCATACATGAGAGAATGCTATCTCTGGTACGACCTTCCTCCAGACATCCTCAGTGGCTGGCTCCTGTGTGAGGATGCTACAAACGACAGTGTCGTAATGATGGAGTAATCTCAAGCTTTGCATCCATGTTGGGGAAGGGTGGCATGATTCATTTTCGGAAGACGTCCCGGGGGATGCAGTCGACAGGCCGGGCTGGGTTGAAAGCAGAGAAGGAGAGTCAAGCGATGTAGGCGGCGACCTTACCTGGTCTATTGGAGACGTCGCGGTCGCAGAACTCTGCTGGGGACCTTGGGTTAAGCTGCAAACAACGTCGAACCGGACGCAGTTGCGACAAGGGCGCTGCTCGTCGCACTAGCCTCTCTCAGTGAGATTCAGCGACCAGCGGTGGGGAGATTCACCTTGACATGCCGTGCCTTGCATCGGAGGCAACCCGTCCGGGACTTTTTGTGGCCGAGCCGCTTTGATGGGGGTCGCATTCTCCAAGCGATGTGAGAGATGTCGTCTCCCTTGAACGGTGAGGGCAAGAATGGCGCGAGATCCTCTTGGCTTCGTATGGTGAGTGAGTGTCAGCTTTAGGCTCGGAAATCGCTTTCGCATTCCGTAGGTTAATACGACCGGGTTCGGGGGGGACGAATCTTAAGTAGGCCTCTTTACCCTGACCAGGGCCCTTGGCGCGTGGTCCACTCCGTCACTCGTCGTATGAGTCCACGTCTTGTTACCGAGATTCCCTCAGATGGTTTTTTAAGATCAGATTGCCTGCAGTGAGCATCCATTTTAGAGTTGCCCATGATTCTCACTGGTAATTCTTCTCGACAGAGGGTCAGAAGCAGGATGACAAGCGAAAGCCCCGGTACTTCCGGTGGGCAGGTCAAGGTTATTGGACGGGTAAAGACATGTACTATTGGTCAGACACTAACAGTAAGCGCCCTTACTAGGCTCAAATCTCCATGCGCCTGTTAGTACCGTGCCTCAGTTACTTGGCTGTACTAGAGGGCCGTGCCGCGACGGGAACAAAACTCCCTCCATCGCTAAGCTCGCCGGGTTGCTGCTAGGCCCCGAAAGCCCGAGAGCGAAACCGGGATTGCCAGGGCCTCATGTTGGTCCATTCCACGTCAGCTTCACAGGGCGGGAATGCAGATGACAGCTCTAACAGACGGCTTCGTGGCGCAACTATAACTATTTTACCCTGCCGCAACCCACCATTCACTAACGTTACTATACGCGTACTCGTACACTCCAAGCTGATACAGCAATCTGATGTGGTCTTGTGAGACCCCCAGTCGACTCTATTCCCCTACATAACAACACATGCTTCTGGACTCGAATTACCAGGTCTCTCCCTCAATGCTGGCTCCGTATCCAAATCGTCCCAGTAAATGTAGTCCATGAAACCCGTACGGCAGGCCTCGAATGCTTCGCCCATGATCTTCAAGCATTGCTGGTCCTGCTCCGCCAACGCCAGCAGAACGAGCGTGATTCGCTTGTCAGCTGGTGCAGACCTCTCGTACGCATCGATGTACGATCGATTTCTTGCTTTGCTGAGGCGATCCTCGATCTGGGAAAACACCCACAAAAAGACGACAATCGAAGACAGATAGTTGAAGCTGAGGAGTGGCCGCATGCCTGCAACATCGCTCAGAATGTCGGCTCTGGCGAATTCCAAGAGATCACGGCCGGTGACTTGAGATGCCGTCTTGCGTGCTGCTCCAGTAGCCATGTCCAGGCTGCCAGGCGCCACGCTCTGGTACCCTTGTTCGGTGATTGAATCAATGAGGGATTGTGGCAGGCTTGCCTCGGTCTTCTTGATATTCGCCAGCTTATCGGCCATCTCCAGGATCACATTTTCATCAATGCCAGCTGCCTTTGCTCGGAGAAAGATTGGTGAATCTTTGAGCTGAGACTTTTTCAAAGAAGCGAGTCGACGAAGAAACATGACACTGCCAAAGTGAAGCTCCTCGTCAGGGATCGCGTCTGGATTCCAATCCGCCTTTCGACAGAGCAACAAGGTCGGCTTTTGCTGGAAGAACCGGTTCACACTTGGACCGAGGTGTTTATGCATGTCGTTGGTAAGGCCATGATCTTTCGTGGTTTGTCGCTTGCCTCTCGAAAGCCCAGAGCCCTTTTCTCCGACCTTTCTGAGAAGCGCTTGGCTGAAATCCGAGGTTGGAGCACGCCCATTCGCAAAGAACGACTCTGTCATTAAGTCGTGGAGTGTCTGGAATAATCCGACAGGGCGTGTCAAGTAACCTTTCTGGACGAGCATGTTGTGCAGGTGAATGAGCAACATCGGCTCTGGAATCTTGTCCCAAAGCGATATACCCATGATGTATGCGAGTTCAAGACCTTCCATGAGACCAACACCGCAAAGGAAAGGGGAGTACTCCCAAAGTCCGTTGGAGTTGTGGCCAGAGAAGCGTGATGGGGGTATAGTAGTAAGTCCGGACATGTACTTGCTCTCTCCAAGCCAGTTGACGAAATCCTCCAGTTCCATCTGGAGAAGTGTAAAGATGTTCTTCAATTCGGGGTGGTCGCCGTCCTTTGTAAGGGCCGACTTCACCATGCCCACCGATGCGCAATAGCCTCTTGCAAATCTTTTGCTTTCGCGGTCTAGAAAGAGGTCGACATCGCGTCTGGGTCGAAATCCAGGAGCTGGTGCTTCCAAGACGTGGCCTCGCAAAGTATCGAGCTGCCAGCCACGGGAGACTGTCATGGCATCCACGATGCACTGTAAGTGAAAGACATGGTGAGGCTGAATCATCTTTCGGGGGTCCGCCCCAGGCCTTTTCATGGCCATAGTGGTGATCTCGGCGGCAAATTCGTTCAATCCGTATAATCTGCGGTGAACTGCCCAAGGGCCAGTAGCGGACCAGTCGACTCTCTCATAGACATGCTTCTCCCCCTTCATCGTATTGCGTTGCACAACAATCGCCGAGTACACGTTGACGAGGTCGTACAGCCACTTGATTGTATATTGGCGACGCCACTCAAGTCGCTGCTGCTTTGTCGCTTTGCGCAAGTCCAAGTTTGGGTTCCAGTTCCCAATTTTCGCCTGCATCGCTTTGGTGGGCTTTCCGCTTCGGTTGAGCTGGAAGTCGATCACAAAGTCCACAAGATCATGGTAGGCGTAGATGAGGAACTGCTCCTTGACGTCAACAGCAGTCTCTTCGGGCTTGCTGTGTAGTCTGCCATGAGAGTCAATGGCGTACTTTGCGATGGTAAATTTGCCTTGTGCCTTGTCCGGGTCGCCTCGAGTGATCGTTTTCATGATCGTTTCGTACGAGTCATGACCTGGGAAATCGACAAAGATTGCCGAACTTGTCTGTTTGATCATGGAGACGGCCATGTTGGCGACTGCCCCAGCCACGGCACCGTTGATGCCTTGGTACGCAACCTCCCTCCAGAGAGCTTGGTTGTACGCCCTTAGATCAGCCCACTCGTTCACGGCCGTGTACACAGCCATCAGATAGTCCGTCATGATCCCGTCGGCGTCCTCAATTATCCGGACGCTTTCCATCGGAATTTCGTCCTTGTCAGCGTCCCCAGTGGTGGGTGTCTTCTTGGTCTTCTTCTGCTTCTTCGATTTCTTGCCCTTTTTGCTTTTCTTGGCCTTTCCGGGTTTTCTTGACATCTTCCGCGGGACCGATGGGGTTTGAGCCTCTTCATCTTCTTCGCTCGAGGCTTCGTCCTCAGCCTCGACAGTCAAGTTTCTGAACGTGTTGGTGAAAATGGCATGTTCAACATCCTCGTCTTCTTCAGAGTCCTGCTTGCTCTGGCTCTGGCTCTGGCTCTGGCTCTGTTTCCATGAGTCGCCTCCAAGAATAATAAACGCTTGCTGGAGCGTGTCGATAAAATGCTTGTGGGTTGCATTACTGCGCTTCAAATCCTCGTCCTCATTCGAGCCAACGAGCTGGTGAAAGGCGCTGTTTATTGTGGTTCTCGCTGCAATGATTGATCCAAACAGTCGATAAATAGCGCCGGGGACGGGTTCGCCATGTTGTGCGACGAGTTTGGCCATCGTTATGAGGCCGGCCACGGTTGTTTGGCCTGTCGTATTGAGCTCGGTGACAGCTTCATCTTTGGATGATTTGATAATCCGATTGGATACATTAATCAACCAGTAGAGAAGATACTTTGTATCTCTCTTATATTCGAGGTAGATGTTGTGTCGCTCCATTTCGATTGAAGAACAAGGTTGAGACGCGTTGCAAGGGTGTTTTGAGAGGTGGAGAATGCACCTGGGTGGGCATCACGTGCTGTCACGTGCGCCCCTCCAAACTCAACTCCAGGGTACCTCCATCAGATTCTGATGTTGACAGCTTGCAAGACTCCTAGGAGAGGGGTATCTTGGAAGTTGGTCAGCACATTTTGAGTCGACGATTCCGATGCTTGCTTTGGAGAAGACTGCTGAGTGGTTGTCATGTCTGAGTATGTGAAAGTAATCACTGACGGCTCTCTTATGTAGCCTTGGGACGAACGCATACTTTGTCGTCTCACAGCCAGACACACATTTGTTCGTGTCTCATTGTGTTCGCCATTAGTATTGTTCTTCATTGATAAACGTGTTTCTGATACTATTATTAGTGCCCTTTGTTGAATACGAAGAGTCATTGTTGTAAACAAGGAGGAAAACGGGTGGTTGAGAAAAAAGCGTGTGCTGTTTGTCGACTCCTAAACAACTTGGGGGTTATTGTTATCTTTAAAACCATCAATTACTACCTTTAATCTTCATTGTTACATACTAGCGAAATTCCAGCCCTCATTCCGCTGCGGTGATGGTAGTGAACTTCTCTCCGGTACTCGCTTCCTCGGATCGCCACAATGAAGTGACAGTCTTCCACTGGGTGTAAAATCTCAACCCATCCTTGCCATAAAAGTTGGCAAGACCAGTTCCAGCCACACTTCGCTTGTTTCCAGTGAAGGAAAACATAGGCAGCGGCACAGGGATCGGTACGTTGATTCCGACTTGACCAGCATCAATCTCTTGCTGGAACAAGGAGGCCTTTGCACCAGAGTTGGTGAAGATGACGGCTCCGTTGCCCCAGGCGTTGGAATTGACCAAGGAAATGCCGTCTTTGAGACTTTCCTCTTCCATGCACAGTAGGACAGGGCCAAAGATCTCTTCCTTATAGCACTCCATGTCTGGACGAACGCCAGCAATGATGGTTGGTCCGACCTGAATTGAGCAAGTTAGTGTGCTGTCATACTCTTGTATCATCAAGACTTACCCAGTTGCCGTTGGGGAAGCCCTCGGGCTTGTATCCACGTCCATCCAGGACGATTCTTGCCCCCTCCTTCTCGGCACTTGTGATAAGAGCCTCGCATCGCTCTCGGCTTTGGGGAGTGATAACAGGACCAAAGTCAGACTTGGGGTCGAAGCCACTTCCGGCGACGTAGGTCTTGGCTTTGTTGACAAGATCTGGCAACCATTCCTTGGCATCTCCAAGCATGACCAACACGCTCAAGGCCATGCATCGCTGCCCAGCAGCTCCAAAAGCAGCTCCTGCGATGGCGTCTAAAGCATGATTCTTGTTGGCGTCAGGGCTTAGAAGCGCATGGTTTTTGGCGCCCAAGTTGGCTTGCACACGCTTGCCGTTGGCGCTTCCCCTCTCATAGATGTATTCACCGGCTTTGTTGGAGCCGACAAAGGAAATGGCCTGGATCTCGGGCTCATCAAGAAGGAAATTGACTGCATCCTTGGCACCGTGGATAACATTGACCACACCAGGCGGGAAGCCGGCTTCTCTGCAAAGCTCTGCAATCATCATGGCAGCCCCTGGGTCACGCTCAGAGGGCTTGACAATAATGCAGTTTCCGGTGACAGTGGCAACTGGCAGACTCCACAGAGGAATCATGGCAGGAAAGTTGAATGGGCAGATGGCTGCAACAACTCCCAATGGCTGGCGATAAGAGCGAGTCTCCATGTCCTTTGCCACCTCGAGCACTTCGCCCGTCAGCTGCGTGGTGATTCCACAGGCTGTTTCGCACACCTGGAGACCACGCAGAACATCGCCTTTCGCATCGGCAAACGTCTTTCCTTGCTCCGTCACAATACTGGTGGCAAGGTCATCCATGTGCTTCCGGACCAGGTGGGTGAGTCGAAACATAATCTGCTGTCTCTTGATGATGCTGGTCTTCTTCCAACCAGGAAATGCGGCCTTGGCAGACCGAACTGCCTCCTTCAACTCATCGTTGGTGCTCTCAGGGACCCGTGTCAAGAGTTCGTTTGTTGCAGGATCGTGCACGTCGATCCATTGTGTCGCGTTGGATGTCACGAGCTCATTGTCAATGAAGTTTTGCGTTGGCGGCAAGCTGGCAAGCTTCTCATGATTGCCAGGATACGCAAAGGACTTGAAAATAGAGTTGGACTCAGCCATAGTTTCAGCAGAAAAGGTAATAAGTTGTAAAATGAGAGGTGTCAAGAGCAGAGTTCAATCAAGAGCCGCGCTGCACGGAGTAGCGGAAACCTTCCTGATGTGACAAAGAGGCGGTGGACTCCGAGCGGTGGACTCCGACTGTCTCACTACCCCGCATCCTTGCTCAAAGTGACTGTCCGTGTGACAAGTGTATGGAGCGGGGCCGATATCCGGCCGCCGGCGAGGGACTTTGGGGATGAGATTATCGGAGGCGAGATAGTGAACAGTGGGTTCAACGCGTCAAGATAAGAGGCCCTATGTTCTGTTTAGGCAGGAAGATTTCATGATATCTAGGCTTGGTCTTTCATGACGAATCATGGCATGCCTTTCCCAGTGGCAAACCCCAAGCGCCGAAGTCGCTACCAAAACGAATGAGACAGCTAGGGGAGGGACATCTGCAGCGACTTGGCTCACTTCTCAACATTTTAAAATGCATCCTTGCGGTCCTGTTCACTGCAAAAGATTGACTACTCCTATCAGCAAGCACTTTGATCTTCATATCTCATATGAATTGACTATGATTGATAGGTTAGCGAAGTTAGGTTTCTGACGATTTAATCTCATTCCCCAACGTAGACTCATTCATTGCCTCCCCTTCGCAGCGACTCCTGCCACGAGCGGTGGATGGAGCCCCAGGTTTTGGCGGTTTCTGCAAAATTTACAGAGTCTTTAAGTAATGATTCAATTGGTCTCTAGGCTATGCTACTGGCTCCCTAAACTCGACTGGCGAGTTTAATCTATACCTCACCGCAACAAGGCGGTGCTCGTCCGTAACGACGCCAAGCCGACTCACATCGTTTCCAAGACGTACCTGATCCCTTCCCACACTTCTTGGGCGGTAGACAGGATTTCCTGCGGAGGCAGAACAAACCCACTGGCCCCGTTCCAACCTGGTCGTAGCTCGATCGTCCATGCAAACTCTGCCCCGACCTTTCCCGTCATGTAATCGGGCGAGGTGCCGGTGGTCGGATATAGAGTGGAACAGCTTGGGCCGTAAGTGTATTGCGTGCCGTTGACCTTGTAAATCTGGTGTGCCATCTCGCCAGCCAGCTTCATCTGGGTCTTGTTGTTCTCGGCAACAATATCACAATCGTAGCCATACGGTAGGAGAATATACTGACCATAGCTGTGGAAGTCGATGAATAGCTTGATGTTGCTGGACTGGGTTAGGTTGTTGGTGAAATCGACAATGGCGCTGATCTCAGGCGTATCCCCTGGTGCTTTGCCCTTATAGATCTCTGAGCATGGCTCGGTGGATGCGCCGCCCTCAAGTTCCCACTTGTAAGGCCAGTTCCGGTTTCCATCCGTTCCCACACAAGAGGTTCCCTTGCGAGGCTGACGGTTCTTCCACCATAGACGATCTTTGGACTGGGTGTAGACAAACCCTGAGTTTGGGTTAGCACATGCGACGCCTAGTTGGTTATAAACTCACCGTCGGGGTTGACAAAAGGGATCATATAGAAGTCGTATTCGTCGACAATTTCCCTAATGTCATAGTCACTCAAATAACCACTGATGAGCTGCCATGCAAGGTATTCTTGGACCTGTGTTATTGTTAGTCATCCAGCCCAAGAATCGTAGCCAAGTGACTTCACTCACAGGAGCTGCAATCCACTCACGCGCATGGACTGTGGCGTGAAAGTAGATGGCGGGCTTCTTCCCCTTGCCGCCTTTGCCCCAGAAGTGAATACCGTAGATATCTCGGCCTTGGTATGACTTGCCGGTGACGAAGATTTCCGAGTTGGTAGGGAGTGCGGCGTGGAGGTCCTCGAAGAATCCGCGGTGATCCGTGTAGTTATGGTAAGTGTTGAACCATGAGAGGTCAGGCAGTGGAGTCGTAAATTCTCCCGGCTTGAGTAACGCGCTATGCTCTATGATTGTCAAGAATTAGTATTCAGTCATTTTAACCGTTCGAACTAGCGTACTGCTGATATAAGGCTCAAAGGCGCCTTCAACGTCAAAGTCAGCGCCCAGATCGTCACTGATTACTGTCGCTTGGAGACCCAGGGCCTCAAAATCCGAGATTCTTTGAGGAGGGATAGCAATATTCAGGTGATCGGAATGACCTTCGTCGCACCCGAGAGAGACAGAGTCAAAGGATGATATTGATAGCTGATCCCTGATTTGCTCGATGTTCTCACCAGCTGCGACCCGAAAGGCCTTGTACCCATCGTAGGAAACCCGCTCGGCTAAAACGAAGGCCAAGAGCCAGGAAAGGAGAAGAAGGCGCAAGCCAGCCTCCATTTTGATGTGAACTCGGAGGGTCTCGGAGCACGAGGTCCAGATGGGTGTCAGTCGATATTAGTAACTTGTCGGTGCTTGGGACAGGTGTGTCTTATCGACTTGGTGACTTGAGTTCTGACCCCCCCGTTCGGGGATATTATATATCTAATGAATGAGATACCTAATCACTGCCAAGCTAATCCACGGGACAGTGCATGCGCCATGAGGGTCTCTTATTCCCCACCATGAGGCCATCTGGCAGGTTTGTTCGATGAGCGACTCATCCAGATCAAACATGACTCAACCCCTGATTTATACAGACCGTGATTAGCACAATAGGCATTCCAATATTTATACCTTGACTCATGTTTGACTTTGGATGAAGGTCTGATGTAAGCTATAGTTTAGTGTTCCCCTATAGGTGCTAGGCTATGGATAGGTCCTGCTGACGTGGAAAAGCGGTACTCTCCAAACGCATCAGGGTTCTGGTTGGCTTACTTTCAAGACTCTGGAGAGATATTGATGAAATAATGCAGTTTAATTCTTTGTAGTTATGTATTGGACCGATGGCTCATAACTTACCGACGAATTCCTTTCGAACTTGTTGATGATGATTCTCTGCTCGATCAAGCAGGGTATCAGTCACCTTTATCATCCGCATGTTTATCGTTACTGTTCACAAACATCACTGACATTGACTTTCGTCACAGCTCATGGTACTCTGGCAAAATCTTCATCCTGTCGTACATCGATGTGACCCATTGTGCCTGCTGTGGAACAGGCGATGCCATCAGCTGAAAGAAGCAAACAATATGTCAGTCACTGGACTCTTCACGTCTCTCATTCATTTGGCGTAATAGTTGTATGACTATTTACACAAGGTGGTCCAAACTTTTCATGATGTGAGTATAATAGAACACAGAGGCAGTGAATGTCTGATGCAGAGCAATTCGACTGAGCCTCACACGTTTGGCAAACTCCATAGAAAATCCCAAGACCTGTCCTCTTGTTCGGCAAGCTCAGGTGTATCATTAGAAAACCCAAACGGCGCAATGCTTGGATCAAAAGGGAGCGCCAACCAGTCATCGACGGCAGGCATTGGCACGTCTCCCAAGCTGTCTCCTTGCGGGACACCGTTGTCGAAAGTCCACTGAGTGCTTTCATCAACCAGAGGGATGCCTCTTGGGATAGATGTTGGGACCATTCCCTGCCTAAATCTCTCCAGATGCATCTCAAGTAACTCTCCGTAACGGGAGGCGAGGTGCATCTCGTCCAGATTACTCGCTTTTAGTGCCTCAATACTTCTCTCCAAAACGTTCAGGGAAGCCTCCAGGTCCGCCGTGCGGCTTCCCAGACCAAGAGCCTTCAATAAAAAGATGGAAGCCATAATGATGCGTAGAAAAACCCTGACAGGGCAGTATCGGAGTGTGCCAGCCTCTGAAAGCCGATTGATCGACTCAAGAGCCTGGCAAGAGCCGTCAATCACCTCTCTGATGAAAGAATAGTCGGTCGCTGTGATGGAAGATTGGAAAATGTCGGTATTGATGGAACTGGGAGGTCTCCCGCCGAGGACGCGATCAACGACGGCTTGTATCCCCAGTGAGTTCATGAAAGCGCGGTGGTAGTTGAACTCGATTGAGAGGTCTTCGTATGCATGTGCTGATAGGTCTAGACGAGCAGAAGTCAGCAGGTTTGACGAGACAGAGAGGGGAATACATACTTTCTCGACGAAGGTGAGTGGCTTTCCACGCCGCCAACTGTTGCTGGAAGTGCTTGATGATGTTTACGTATCTGCCACTGCTCAAGATCTCCCGAATGGCCGTTGCTGACGGACAGAGCACGTCGATGATAGTTCTTGAGAGGCTGGTAAGGTTGAGCCAGGCATTGACGCTAGCCGAGTCATCTTGCCCCCCCTGTGAGCGCTCCGACATGAAGCGGGAGATAGACGTAGGCATCATGGAAGGACATCCCAGTCTACTAGACTGCTGTTCCAAAAAGATGTAAAGAAGGTCGCGCAGGCGTGTCTGTTGGGCTTGAAGGCCTGGAGGCTGGATGGATCCTGAGTCGCTTGTATCGCAAACCCCCAACTCGAGGGCCAAGGATTGTGCGCATCCTAGAAGCATCCAAGACATACGGTCCGAGGTCTTTGCAGGGAGAATAACGTCACGAAGCCATAAAGCATCGTTGTCGTCAGTGGCATCTGCTTGATTCCCGAACTGATCATCTCGAGGATCCGGAAATGAGAGGAGAAGGGAAGAGTCCCAGCCATCTGCGGCAGGTGGCAAGTGAATTGCTTGCGGGTGCCATTCAATAATGAGTAGCAGAGCCTCGATTGATCCTCTCGTCCTTGTCTTGGCTTTGGATCGCTTTTCTTGCCCAAAGATGATCCTCATCACAAGGTACTGACAGTGCTCCCATAGCCGGTGGTGCACGAGAGTACTCCGAGTAATGCCACTAGCACCCTGCAGGATGTGATATCTGGAGGAAATCATAAGAATCACACAACAGAGAAGAGGCTCTTGAGTGATGATCTTGTAGTGATTGTCTTGGTTCAAGTCAAGTCCTTTGGATACCAAGGAAAGAGGTGCCAGGTTGTGTTGGAACCTGTTAAGAGGGACATGGTCCACCATGGTTAGCCACGGATCTGTCGACATGTAGGCACAACTTACAATTCCATGTACGTAACTGCCTCTTCAGCTGTGAACCATCCCATCTTGACGAACCGGAAAGCTCGCCAAACTGTTAATGCATCGGGTGATGCTGGCGATAGATAGATCGGTCTTGAAGTTCTCATAGATGCAGTTGTCTGTGGGGTCACTATCTCGGCGCCTGGGTGGAGCGGGTGTCGTGAAACTGAAGGGGGATTGCTGGGCGTCGTTCCGTCTTGTTTGACATGTTCGATGGCAGCTTGGAATAATAGCCGGAGGGCGTCTTTGCCATTGGAGACCAATGTTCTCATAACACTGTCAGTGAGGTCTCCGGTTGGCCCCGTCGAGCCAAGAGAGGGAGAGGTGTCGGCGCCCTCTTGACGTGATTGGGGGAGGTCTTGGGCCAAGATGTTGCCCACTGCTAATGGAAGATCTTGGTAATCTTGTGCGGGAAGGACAGCACCGTTGGCATCGCTTAGGAGCTGCGAGGGCTCTTCGGTGTATGTACCAGGCACCTCGCGAGGAAATGTTGACGCTCGATCAGGTGATGTGCTCTCGCGTGTAGAGCTGCCTTCTGTCTAAGTGTCAGTAACCTCCATCTCCTTGTCCGATAGCGATTCATGGGCATGTTTGGCATACCCTCTTTTGATGAACCTCTCCCACCAGCCGCGTCCCGTTTTCTATGTGAACGTTCGTGGCTAAAGATGCATTCTTTCAGTTCTCGTTGACACCTCAAGCAGGAGGCGCCAGGCGTATCAACGACACAGCGGATCTTCTTCCTTCGGCATAGCTCGCATGCCTGATAGCCCCGTCGGAAGTCCCGCACGCGTCGTCCGCGGGTGGGCCCATCGGCTCGAGGCAGAGTGGGCTGGGTTTGGGTATCGTTATCCATCCAAAGCGGAGGGAATGGGCATGTCCTGATCTGAGCAGGGTGTTGCAAGGGAGTCGCTTGGATGAGGCCCTCGGCCGGTCAGGAATCGGAAAGTGGCGGATGGTGACGGACTTAAATGCTTCTCACCGTGACGTGTATCACCTCCAAACGAAACTCTGTCGAGCACGCTTTGAGCTAGCGCAACGATGATCAAAACTGATTTAATACCGCAAACCTGAGTGGTTGGATCGCTGCCGTCTCTTCAGATTAGCGTCTGTTCGCGCGGGGTAGAGCAGGTGTGTGTGTGGAGATGCTCTGGGGTTAGGCTTGGCTCTAGCACGGGGAGGCTGTACAGGACAGGCCCGGGGATCAGATGGTCTACAAGCATGGGACAGTACAGGAATACAATATCAGAGGCCAAAAAAGTAGACGGAGTCGAGGCATGGTCCCCATATTACGGCAATATGACACTTAGCGATGTAGAGGACGGACATCACAGAACGCGGCACACACTTTGCTTAAGAAGTACAGCGAATTATCCTCCTGATATAAGAGACTAGCTTGTAGAATACGTAAAATCACGTATGTAGAGTGAGAAACTAGTTCCAAACTACCTAAGAAGTTGAATGCCCGAACGTGCCAGATTCCATCTTCCGGACTACTCAGACGCCTCTACCCGCACCTAAGTCAGGTAGCGGAAGTTCTTGTTCTTGTCACCAAGTTCCGTCACATCAACAGAAGCAGTCGCATCGACGAGTCCATATTCGCGGTCACGTCTGTTGTTCTCGCGCTCCAAAGCAAAGTGCAGACCAAGGGACAAGATACTAATGAGACCGGTAAGACCGCAGCCGATCGCCGTGCCACGAGTGTAGAGAGGCCTAGAAATGACAAAGCATCGTTAGTAAGGTATTCTATGCGAGACCAACACTATGCGATTCGGAGACGGGGGGGAACTTACCCATCGGTGCTGGGGAAAACAACACTGCTGACGAAAGAAGAGCATTGGCCAAACGTGGCCAGGATTGCAAGTCCTGCTCCCTTCTTTGAGTCGCCTCCTTGGTTATTCAGCAGCCAGGTGATGTTGATACAAAGCGCAGGGAACACGCCACAGGAAGCAAGAAAGACGCCAGCATAGCGGGCAGCTTTCTTCGACTCGTCCTGAACAAGGACCAGGATGAGATAACCAGCGAAGCCAATGATGGAGCTCCCGCTCACGATGAATCCTCTCTTTCCAAATTTGTCGCTAACAAAGGCAGCGGCAACGCAGCAAAGGAAGGCCAAGAAGTAAGGGGGTGCCGTAAGACCCTGCGCCGTAACGGAAGAGTACCCCATGTCGCGAACGATGGTGGGAAGAAAATTGGAGAGACCCGCAAAAGAGTAGTTGCAGCAGAAATGGATAATAGTGTGGACATAGTTCTGATAGTCAGTCAGGCCAGCGAAAATCTGGTCCCAGCGAACTTGAGTCTTCTTCGTTCGATCTCGGACTTGGAGACGCTCAACGGCATATGTGGCATCCTGTTCGGACAGGTATTTGGCCTTGGCGGGAGAGTCTGCCAGGAAGAACCAGGTGACTACGGAGAAGAGGACAGTAGGAGCACCCTCTGCAATGTGCAAGTTAGCTATGCAGTCTGCAGTGAGGTGATTGCAAACATACCAATGATGAAGAGGTACCTCCAAGGTTCCAAAGAACCGTTAATGTGGGTAATTCCGTAGGCCAAAGCAGATGCAAAGCAGTTGGCCAAAGGTGACATGCCCAGAAGCAGGGAAACGCGAAAGCCAAGTTCCTTGCGCTTGTAGAACAGTGACAGGAAATAAGGGGCACCAGCACCAAACGCCGCCTCAAAGACGCCAAGGAGGGCACGAGTAGCAATGAGGCCACCAAGGTTCTGAGAAGCACCAGAGCACATGGCAGCAGTTCCCCAACTAGATGGCGAATGGTCAGTGCCCAGATTCTTACTATGGCCAGACTGAAGGGGCTTTACTCACAGAACACAGAGTACAGCGACGTATTTGCTGGCAGGCAGGATCTTCCAGAACAAGTTCGTCCACTCAAACGCGACATAGCAGATGTAAAACGCGTTGAGAACCCAGGACCAATCCGAGTCACTGAGTCCAAGATCCTCCTTGGCTCCAGCAGCTTTGGCGTTTCCGATATTTCCTCGATCGAGATAGGACAGAACGTAAAGGCAACAAACGATGGGAAGGAGGCGGCGATCGAACTATGCAGATAGTTAGCAGAATGTTGTCCTAGGGCATTTTTTGTAACATACCGTCCGCCGAATTCTCGCGTTCGCTTCCTCGGGAACTTCAACATGGGGCAGCTCTTCGCGTGCTCCATGTTCGAGCTCCTCCGCGTTCAGGGACATCTTTCGATCAACAGATGACTGGTCCATTGTAGTAGTGGACTGCTTGGGCAGCAGCAAGGTGAAATGAAGAGGAAACTTTCGGACTTGGTGATGATGAGATTACAAGATGGATAGTGAGGAGGACCAAGGGGGGTTTTAGTAGATATCAGGTCGAGTGATATGTTTAGGTGTTTCGATTTGACTGCTGATAGAAGCCGTCACTCTCCGAGAATGGTTCGTGGCCCAACCCCCTTGATCTCATCTCGGTCCATCCTTGCTGAACGCGGGGACCCCGCATACCCCAGGATTTTCTTAGGGGGGATGGCTCCGCATCTCCGAGCGGCGACGCCATTCCCGAGCGCGTCGGTATCCGGCACTTTCCAGTACTATCCGAGAGCTCCATCGTTATCCGAAACATCGCGGAGGAGGCACCTTTACAGGTTCTATCGAACGTCAGGTATATAACCTGTTCTTAGGCATCATTTCCAGGTTTCTTATCATCAACCAGCTCAACATCACATCATCAATTGACCTCATTCATCACTCAAAGTCACAATGTCCAAGTCCATCGTCAACACTACCCCTTACCCCTTCCAGTTCTCCGCTCCGGCTCTGGAGAAGCCTGGCAAGCCTGGCCAAATTGAGGATGTGTCTGGTACATTGAAGAATGTCCGAGGCAAGATTCCATCCATTCAAGCTTCGGCCCTTCGCACCATGATGCTTGAAGCCCACCGAGATCCGACCAAGATTCTCGCCCACTGCTGCAGCTATGATGGCCTCTCTTCGCGCCTAGTCGAAGAGGCAGGTTTCCCAATGGTGTTCCTCGCCGGATATCCCGTGTCGAGCGCCTACGGTCTTCCTGACACTGGCTACATTGCAATGGCAGAGATGTGCGACAAGATCCAGGAGGCTGTCCGACAGGTTTCCGTTCCTGTCATGGCTGATGGAGACACCGGTTACGGCAGCCCTCTCAACGTCAAGAGGACTGTGGAGAGCTACGCCCTTGCCGGCGCCGCCGGAGTCATGATTGAGGACCAGACGTGGCCAAAGCGTGAGTACAATTCTTGACTCCAATTTAACCTCCCGAAGCTAATTTGCACAGGCTGTGGCCACACCAAGGGAAAGTCTGTTGTGTCCCGAGGCGAGGCATATGCTCGCATCCAAGCAGCTTGCGACGCCCGTGACCAAGGCAGGGATATCTTTGTTCTTGCGCGAACAGATGCCTTGATTCATGGATGGGAGGAAGCTCTCAGCCGTGCCAAGGAGTTCAAGCGGATCGGCGTTGATGCTGTGTTCGTCGAAGCCCTCCCCGACCGCGAATCCATGCGTCGTTGTGTCGAGGAAGTTGGCATCCCAACCTTTGCGAACAGTGAGTAGCTATCTACATAACTTCCAAAGTAATCTCTGATAGCTGACTTCAAACCTCCAGTCATTGAGGGTGGCAAGACCGAGAATCTGTCAGCAAAGGATCTTGCCGAGCTGGGTTTCTGCGCTGTCGCTTACCCCTGGACGCTCGTTGCTGCCAAGCTCAAGAGTATTCGCGAAACACTGGAGGACCTGAAGAAGAGTATGACTGTCGGAAAGCCGCCAATGATTCTATCCTACAGCGAGGTTTGTGAGGGTGTCGGTTTCAACAAGTACTGGGATTTGGAGGACAGATACAAGTTCAAGGAAGATGGCTTGGTCAACGACCCTACGAACGGCAGTGTTTGATTGCGCAGAATTCTAGATATCTAGTTGGACACTTAGAAGACATATGATCTTTCGGGCGGAGGCGATAAAGTAAAGAAATACACAAATCACTTCAACTGCTAAACTGACAGGTTGAGATATGCTCTTTACGGTTACCATTAGTGTCACTCGACAGCTTGCTACTCTTTTTCGAAACATATTCCTGGCTTGAAGATTGAGCGGATCATCAAGGTCAGATGAACACTTGGCTGCATAATGCATAGCGACAAATATGAAGCTCGCCTTTGCGTCTTGGGACCAGGCGAGCATGCAACTGATGTTATTGACTGGCAGGTAATAAATAGTATACGTTTAATTGCTAAGAGAAAACGATCACGCAAACTCAAGCTTCAAAAATGGTGGTGGACTTGGAATAAGAGAAACATTCACGTTTTTCGGGTGATGGGAATTACGGGATGCAACACCAAGAAATAGAGTTATATCAGCCGAAAAGATCAATTTCATCTACTGCAGAGTCAGCCCAATCTACAATCTCAATTATCAAATTGAAACATGATATAGAATTGGACCGACCGTTAGGGAGCTGCGCATCAACAAGACGTGTATTCTTTCATCTAGGTTAAGTTATAGTTTTACCTTTTTAGAGTCTTTTCCTGTTCTGGACTACGCACGGGCTGATGACGCCCGCCGTTTTCACTTTAAATTTAAGGTTAGTATGTAGGTTCTGGGTAGGGTAAGAGCACGTCATGCAGTCTGCGAATCCGGAAGGCACGACTGTGCCGTTGTGGCAGTACGTTTAATCTTCCGAAGAACTTCACTACCAACGTTAAACCAACCTATAAGAGAATTTACAGAAGCAATAACTCAGCAACAGGGTTAAACAGAGTTGGCAGAATAAATAATGCCAGGATGCACTTCGAGCACCATACCCACGGTTATTAGTCTTTTCTCTAACCCATACCCTCTTAATTCTTGCTCGCCATTTCAACCAACCCAATTGCAATCCACATTTGATCAATGGCTGTTTTTCTTTCTTTACTAGACCGGTATTAGCAGGCGTGTTTGGAAGACGAACAACAGGTGGCGAGTGAGGGGACCTCCGCAGCCCCCTTTCTCCCAAGCAATGGCGCGGGGGTCTCATCAACCAAGACAAGGTGGCAGACATCAAGGTTCTATGTAGCATTTGTAAGCTTAGCGCCAGAGCTACCCAATAGCTTAAGCGCCGGCGTCATGGCATCCCTTGGCAGTATCCGGCTCGGCACCAGGATGTACGGGTCAAGGGATAGCTGCTTGCAATAACCGACGTCGACGTGACCCAAGACGGCAGGCCAATTCGTATGCCCACTAGAAACCGAAACCCAGTGGAAGTTTAAAGCGCCTTGCATGTGAATTTGCTCCAGCAAGGATACTCAAGAATAGTGTGTAGCCCCGATATGGACAATGCGCCCGAAGCACGCGATAACGCTCGAGAGAGGTGTTCTTTATTAGATCAACTAATCGGTAGGTACGGTAGGTGAAATCTTTCGGCAATCATGCGACTGATCACCCACTTGCCAGATCGACAATGGCTTTTCCCAGAATGGGACCCTCCCGTTGAGGTGATCGGCGGCTTTTCCCCTTGCGAGTAATCCTCCGTTCTAGGCGTGAACAAAAGGGCCCAGGGGCGGGGCTTCCCGTGTTCGCTAGTCAAAACGAGAAGGAGCTTAGTATGGAGGGAAAGGAACCATATCGCTTGGCTTTTGACTTTCACTCGCGGGGCTTTAGTATTAGCATAGGCATTAAGGGCATTTCCCCTGTAGTGGCGGAGGAGTCCGCCGACAAAGGAACCTTTTCCTTTGACTTTCGTTTCTTGATTTATTATACGTTCCCCGTGACCTGCGATTTGATAAGCCGTGACTGGTGGAAAGGGACATTCAGCCGAGAAAATGTGACTCGGAAAAGGCCCCGGCATTCTTCATGGATTAGACCTATGTAACAGGATGGAACGCCGGGCACGATTTCATCATCTCTTGGCATTTACTACTGTGATGATTCTATGCTGCACTATTACCTTCCCTACTTGGATATGCCGGCCATACACCGTTTAGGAAGCTGAGTGAAGCAGGATAACAAGCTGCAATGCTATTGCAGCATCACGCAAGATATTGCTCAAGATACGGATGAATTTAGTCTTACGACGTTCTCAAGCTGCCAAGAAGGTTGGATTTATCAAGTATAAATATGGTGGTAAACACCCAGTTTCTTTGATTCAATCCTCTCCAGGCTCTCAGTCCATCGCATCATCATCCTCTCTGCTCTTCAATCTTCATCATGGCTAGCATTCGTCGTCTCGCGCTTTTCCTCGGAGCTCTGCTCCCCGCTGCCCTAGCTGCACCTGTTGACGGTCCAGTTAGACGCCAGGAAACCGCCATCCCCAACAAGTACATCATTACTCTCAAGCCTGAGGCTTCCGACAGCAAGATCTCTGCTCATCTTGACTGGGTTGGAGATGTCCACCGCCGCAGCCTGTCCAAGCGTGACACTGCTGGTGTTGAGGAGACCTACAACATCAGCAACTGGAACGCCTATGCTGGCGAGTTTGACGAAGCCACCATTGAAGAGATCAAGAGCAGCCCTGAGGTAATCTCATAACTACCCATGACATCATCATCTCAAGCTAACAAAATCAGGTTGCCTTTGTTGAACCCGACTTTGAAGCCTATCTCTGGGTCGAAGAGTCCAGTGAGCTGTCTGACCGTGCTCTTACCACTCAGACTGGTGCCACCTGGGGTCTTGGTACGATCTCTCACCGCACCTCCGGCTCTACCAGCTACATCTATGACACTTCTGCTGGTTCTGGCTCTTATGCCTATGTTGTCGACAGTGGTGTCCAGGTTGGACACTCCCAGTTCGGCACCCGCGCCTCTCTTGGTTTCAACGCCTTCTCCGGTGCCCACACCGATACCCTTGGCCACGGCACCCACGTCGCTGGTACTATCGCCGGTTCCACCTATGGTGTTGCCAAGCAGGTCAGTTAATCCTACATCCCATATACAGTTGCATAACTGACACTCTCCTTAGGCCAACATTATCTCTGTCAAGGTCTTCCAGGGCAACCAGGGATCTACCTCCACTATTCTATCTGGCTTCAACTGGGCTGTGAACGACATCACCTCTAAGGGCCGCCAGGGTCGCTCCGTCATTAACCTGTCTCTCGGTACGTGTCTATCTCTCCCTTGACAGCAATTGGCATCAACGCTAATACCCAAATAGGAGGCGAGTCCTCTCAGACCTGGATCTCTGCCATCAACGCTGCCTACAACTCCGGTGTTCTCTCCGTTGTTGCTGCTGGTAATGGTGATATAAACGGCAACCCTCTCCCAGTTTCCAGCCAGTCTCCCGCCAACGCCCCTAACGCCCTGACTGTTGGTGCTATTGACTCCAGCTGGCGCCCCGCCTCCTTCACCAACTACGGTTTGTCCTCCTTTTCAGCCTTCATCACTTGACTATGTGCTTACTTGTGTCAACAGGTGCCGGTGTGGATATCCATGCCCCTGGTGTCAGTGTCCTGTCCTCCTACATTGGCTCCAACACTGCCACCCGCAGCCTGAGTGGTACTTCCATGGCTTGCCCCCACGTTGCGGGTCTCGCTCTTTACCTCCAGGTTCTCGAGGGCCTCAGCACTCCTGCGGCCGTTACCAACCGAATCAAGGCTCTCGGCACTTCCGGCCGTATCACCGGCACTCTCAATGGCAGCCCCAACCTTGTTGCCTACAACGGCAACGGTGCTTAAATTTGAGACAGAGCCGTTGGATGCTTGGTGTGTTTCGAGATGCAAGCTGGGTTCTGATAGCTTGCTCTATCTTGGGAAAATTGCCAGTCTCCAGATGATGAATATTGGGTCAGACAAAGGCAACTGGCTTGACACAATTAGTACATAGTTAGCCAGAAAATAGATCCGCTCTCCTTATATCTATCTCTTATAAGTCTGTGCAAGTTTTCCTCGGCGTAATGAGCCATTTTTATTGGTTACTAGACCTAGGAGGAAATCTAAAACTCATTGCCCCCGTCCGTGTTCGGATAACAGTCGCGAGGGAGTAAAGAGGGTTAATAAAGCCTTGGTTCTGTTCGCTCTTTTTATAGTCCAGATCATGCCCTCCTAGTTCGCTTATGTTCTCTACCATCCAGCCAATCTATCTTTTGCGCCCAAAGATCCTATACAGGATGTGTTTCTCAATCCCGCGAGAGTGGAGGGCTAGGTCAATCACATTGCAAAACCAAACATAATCCCCCAAGTATTCCAAATATTGAACTACTCTCATGTACGTGCACTGATAACAACTCCCTTTCTATACTTCACGGGATATTAAGATCGTTTTTCAAGTCAAGTCTTGCGATCATTCCATGGAACGACGGTCAACTCAGGCCAGAACCCTTTCCAGCGTGCCACCTTCTTTTCGTATACTGCCCCCGTCATTATCTGCTGGTTCGGTCGGACAGTGAGGTTGAACATGTCTGAGAATCCCCACGGCGCGAAAATGTCCCACTCTCCGTCATCCCTCAACCGAACGGCAATGAGGGCTGAGTTGGTGCCCCATGTGCTGATTGAGGCCTCTGAGGATTTGTGCTGTGGACATGGGGCACCAAACTTCTTTTCGTACCAGAGATGCACTCGAGCTTGATTGCGGATTTCAACCTCGACCGGAATGTCGGCAAAAAGTTTCTCGCCGGCCTTGATGATGGTGTTCTCGGCCTCCCATGACAGATCAGATGCGTCAAAATAGATCAAGTCATAGTCGTCAATGCCGTTTTCAGGGTCACGATTCGTCATGACATTCCACACGGTCTGTGTGAGGGCACCAGCGGCGAGGTACCATCCAGGAAGTTTCATCGAAGCAGCGCGTTCAAGGACAGTCATGAGTGTCTTGTTGCGTTCCAAGGCTTCGCGGAATCGCGAAATCTGTTCATTGATTGGTAACAGACTGGCTTCCATGGTTTCGCAAGTTGTGAGCTTCAGGCGGAACGTGAAAGAGGTATGGTTGTTCCAGAAGTGAGGGTAATGCGTGAGTAATGTCTTCCCCTCTCGTCTTACGCATAGCACGTGACAGAGTGACTCAAACCTGTCAGTCGCTGCAAGCGATAAGAACAAAATAAGCCGAGGAATGTGGGACTGAATCACGCCTTTCTTCAAAACAGTGGGATAAGATCTCTTCTCCCATACAGACAGAGAGTGGCCCTAGGTGAGGCTAGGAAAGGAAATAAGGTCGAGTGACTATACTATAGTGGGATTGTGATGACGACAAGCCTCAAACGCTCATATGAGGTATTTTCTTATTAACGATCATAAGTTAAATGAGTAATCAAAGTTGTGTGGCCTGATTCGACGTCAACTACTCCAGAACTGCTTGTATTGTTGAGCGACTTGTTAGCCACTATCTTAGTCGTCACGAGGAGGTATTTCCGCTCTACATAAAGAAGATCATTTCATAGTATTCTGTCATCTCGAGATGAAGTAGGACAGACTAGTTCATGTCAAACATGGAGCAATCTACTCAAATGGCGATAAACGAACTCATTCAGACTCTCTCATAATCTCAACAAACTCAAATTCGCTCCTCAAACACATATAACAGACAACGGTTCCGGATCAACCCGGCCCTTTCAGGCAGCTGAAGTGTTTCTGTAAGTCCCCCAATCGTTGATTCCATGCTTCTGCCTGGTACTTTGGCATTTCCTGTTTGACTTAGGCTGTGGGCAGAGCCTTGCGCTCGCGGTTCCAGAAGGACCTCAAAACAAACAACATGGCCACCATACACACGTCGAGGGCAATAGTCCAATTATATCCGATGAGATATCGCGGTGCATCGACTGTCTTCCAAACACTAGTGAAGATTACCATGCACAACCACTCTTTCGCCAACCCCACTCTTTCGCCAGGCAAAAAAAAAAAAGCACCACCAAAACTCGTCAACTTCACTTACACGAAAGTTGGCCAAAATAAATAGCTACGTAAAAGAAGTTACCTCTATTAATTATAGAAATGATTGGAGGTGATTGTTTTGACTCCGTAATATTGTGTGGGGTACGCGATATATGCAGGCCGTGCTATTGAAATATTGTTAGTCCGATCACCAAGCCGCTCACCGCTCCTTCTCGTGTTTTTTAGTCTTTATCTTTGACAGCGACAAAAAAATGCCTATCTCGCGACTTCGATGGGAATATACAGAGGACGATATGGCTGAGGCTATATTGGATATTACTGATAATGGCTTTTTACCCTCTCAAGCGGCTGAGAGACGGGGAGTGCCCCGAAGGACTCTAATCGATAGACTTAACGGCCGGGGAGCCATGAAAGAGCAGATTCACCCTCGCCGACGTTTATCCAAGGATCAAGAGGACAGATTGGCTTTCTGGATACTCCGTCAGGAATCCTTGGGCTATGCTCCGTCCCACGATCAGATCCGCGCTTGCGTCATGGGCTTGTTGAGACGGCAGGGCGAACATCCCGAGTTAGGACGCAATTGGGTGGCCAGATTTATCAATCGCCGCACAGACCTCAAGACCAAGATGGGTAGACGCCAGGAAGCTAAAAGGTTCGACGCTTTCACGCCCAAGGCAGTTCACTGGTACTTTGATATCAGGGAGGGCTAGTATGGCTGGATTAAGCCTGAAAACACCGTCAACGTTGATGAAGGGGGTATTATAACTGGTTTCGGCAAGTATCTATCTATATACCTTGTTAGTGCTTGAAATCTGACCGACTAATCCTTTTTATTTAGGCTTAGATGGCCTGGTTGTTAGAAGCGCGGACCCAAAGCGGAAGGCATTTCTCAAGGGACCATAGACTCGGAATTGGACTTCATTTATCGAGGCTATTACTGCTGACGGCCGCGCTTTAATCCCTGGCATAATCTTCAAGGGGAAGGAACTCTAGAAATAGTGGTTTCTTGAGGAATTCAAGACGATAGCAGACTAGTATTATATAACTTCGCCTAACGGGTGGACTGACGATTATATTGGCGTTGAATGGCTTGAAAGAGTCTATCTGCCCCAGACCACGCCTGCCGACGACTCCGACGCGAGACTGATCATTTTAGATGGTCATGGGAGTCATATAACGGTATATTCTTTATTCTCTTCAGCCCAAGATCACTACTAAGCGACGGAAGGATGAATGGATGGCCACGTGCTTTCTAAACAACGTTTACTATTGCTATCTGCCAGCACACTGCTCTCATGGGCTCTAGCCGTTGGACAATGGAGTATTCAATGCCTCTAAAGCCGCATATCGACGAGAGTTGGAAAAGTTCGCTTCATTGACTGATTCCACTCCAATGGATAAGGTTAATTTCATCAGGGCCTACGCCAAGGCGCGTCGAGTTGGAATGACTAAGAAGAATATACTCTCCGGCTGGAGGGTTACTGGGAATTGGCCGATCTCACGTGCCAAAGCGCTGCGGCATCCAGAAATCCAACAGGATAGGCCAAATGGCAGCCCAAGAGCGACTCCCGAACCCAGGCCGTATTTTGACTCGGACGATACACCACAGACGAGCCGCCAAATTCGCGATCTTGGGCTAAATAAAACGCCAAAGACACAAAGACGGTACAACGTAATAGCCAAGGGGTTTGAGGCTCAACAGCAGACAGTAGCGGCGCATACTGCGAGGATTGCTAGCCTAGAGGAGGAATTGGCTCGCCTAAAGAGAGGGAAGAAGAGGAAGGCGGTGCCGAATCCTAACAAGCGTTTTATGACTCTTGGCGAGACTCTAGCTGCTGGAGAGGCCATAGCCGAAGAGGAGACTTAAATTATGCCTGTTGTGGTGGAATGTGGCAGCTCAAGCGAGCCGGAGTCAGAATCGGAGGCTGGCTCGGTCATTGAAGTCAGAGAGGAAACCATACCCCATCAACCAACCACGCGATCAGGGCGGGTTATCAAAAGACCCAGGATTCAATAGATATGTGCATTTATTATTTATAAAACGAAAATTTTTGCGCATATCTATCATTTTGGTCAAGTTCTGTGTAAGTAAAGTTGTTGATTTTTGGTGGTGCTTTTTTTTTTTTGCGTGGCGAAAGAGTGGGGTTGGCGAAAGAGTGGTTGTGCATGGTAGTAGCATCCTAGAGACGAACAGAGATGGGGATGGCGACTTACAATAGTGGCAGCCAGGCTCCAAACGTGTTTCCAATAGTATTCATGCTGCTAATGACGATGGCACGTTCCTCGGCATTTCCAGCGCAAATTTCATTCGCCCATGCATATATCACAGCAGCAATGCCGTCTGCGGACCCTGCAAGGAAGAAGGCAAAGAACTTCAGCCCTGTGGGCACATGCCAAATCGCAAGGACGATGCTCGCAAAGATATTGAGAAACGCAGTACCAGCAATAAGTGAAACTTTTGCATCATAGGCATCAGAAAGAATGCCACAGATAATGGATGAGATGATGGTAACGGCCGGCGAAACCGTCGTGATAGTGTTGATTGACTCGACGCCGTAGCCTTCGGCTTTGAGCCATAGTGCCAGTCCACTCTGGCTTGAGACGCCGTCAGCTTGGGAGAAGAAGAATGCAAAGGACACAAGCACCCAAAAGTGCCACCCAGACAAGACATTACGGATAACAGGGATAGTGAGAGGTTTCGGGGGTTCTCTGTGCTCCGAGGCCATGCGCTCACGAGCCAACTGAATTTCACGTTCTGTCAAGAGTCCTGGCTTACACTTGTTCGGATGGCTGGGAAGTGCGACAAAGCCAAGGACGGCGACAGGGACTGTGCACGCGAAACCTACTGGACATTAGCTTCAGGCGCAAACCAACCCTCAACGGCCAACTCACAGATGATGTAGAGCCATCGCCAGCCTTCGATGCCGTGCCGTCCATTCAAGCTTGAATAAGCGCCGCTCTGAATGTACCCCGAGCTCATGCTTCCCACTTGGCTAGCAATAAAGAATAGAGCACCTCGACGGCTCAGCTCTGATCTCTTGTACCAGCATCCTAGGTACCACTGAACGGCAGGGAAAAAGAGACTGCCAGCAGCGCCCACAAAGAATCTGATCACGTAGAGTTGTTGCACGTTGGTGACTTTGTATTGCACGAGTGTGAGAACACCCCAGATGAGATCTGCGCCAGGGATAAAGTAGGTAGCTGAAAAGCGCGTCATCTACAGAGTGTGTTAGAATGATCATTTAGACATATGTGTGGCCAGCCATACCAAAACTGTGAGGGGAATTTGAAGCGTGATAAAGCCAACCCTGGAAGATATCGGTAAGCACGCTGGAGCCAAGGAACGTTGGCCACTATCTTACATGTAGGTGGTGTTCAAGTAGTTCAACTCGTTGCCATAAAGCTTCAGATCCTCCTTCATCCCACTCACATATGCCGCACTCGTCGCAGAGGAATCAAGAACCTTGGCCCAATACGCAAGAAAAACGAATACCATGATGAGGCCATCGAGTTTCATGATCAGTCGCCGCTCCTCAGGAGTGTCGCTTGGGGCAAACCATTGGTACCACTTCTGCCGTGGCGTGACGGTGGGCGCAAGTTCTTGGAGGGGCACAGGCTGCGCAGCGGTATGAGCTGCTGTTTTCTCCGATTCGCCAGTTGTGAGTGCATGGTGCGGCGCTTTCTCAATCGGCATGGTGGCCATGTTTTGTGGCTTGCCCTGACAGCTTGGCAAAGGCTATTTGAAGAATGGCAGTCATTCTTGGCAGATTTGTGCAGTCTTGTTGCTTTTCACTCATGTCCTCGCCCCTGGGCTAATGCAGCACGCAATGCCGATCTAAGATGGCGAATGGGAGCACTTGGTCAAAAATTGTACGAGAAAATACCGCCCCAGTGCGAAAGCAACGCCGCGGGTAAATCCTCCGGGGACAGAGTGAAGGAGGATTCAACCGTGTCGAACGTGATTCGTGGCTCACCTTGGTTAAAAGTCGGCTATCTTATGCATTTCTCGTTTCTGCTCTTATGCTAGCATGAACAATTCATAATATCAAGCGATGACTGTGCGTGGGTTGCTCATCCATCACATCCATCATGCTGGATTAGCAGACTGGGGGAGAAGGGGCATAACTCTCACGTAGAACCAAAAAAAGAGTTTCCACATGCATCTTTAACAGTCAGTCAGATTAAAAAGATATGTAACTGCAGCTTTTAACGCCATAAGCAGTCGAAACGCGTTGAATATGGTGTCACAAGAATAGTCGCGGTTTAGGTGCAGGGTAGTAGAGTGACGCGTAAATTTGTCAACAAATACTCAACCCGACAGCCTGATGTTGTTGGATATGACCTCTATGGACTATAGATCTTACTAAACAGTTATCTAATCGTATTGATCCAAGTTCAACCCGTGTTGGGGTGTTTCTGAGAGGAACACACCGCAATCCAACCCCAGATCATATGCCACACTCATTGCTTACCGCCTCATTCTTCGGTATGTAGGTCGTAAATCGCTTAACTGATTAGGGACTACCACAATGAACAATCCTGGACACGAAAACACAAAGATGCCGTCTTAGGCAACATCTTTACCTTGCCAAGGTGGAGCTGGAGGTTCTAGTAGGGCTGAGCTGGGGATCGGTTGAGATGAAGTGCCAGCCATGCGTTTCAGGGCAAATCCAATCAGCAAGACCCTTGCCAGCTCACCCTCACGCCATTGGTGCAATGATCCGGCGACAATGATTTCGCGTCTGATTCGCCAGCTATATTTGCCTAGGCAAAGATTCTGCGCCGTTGGACTCCGCCGCACCGTCGAGAGCTGACCTTGGACAAGGGTCCCATGCCTTTAGTGTTCTCAAGTTGGTCGCGACAGTTGGACGAGGCTGCAAAAACGATCAATCCATACTGTTTGTTGTAGAGAAACCTTACATAGTTGCTGTGATGTTTCTGTCAGAGCTCTAAATATTTGTACTCGCCCTTCATAGCTTCACATCACTCTTATCTTGCTGGATGCGGCTGGCGAACAAAAGGCCCACCATAGCTGCCCAGCCTCATCCGCAGCCATCACTGCGCAGCCGAACAGCATAGCCCCCTGGTAGCATCGCGTGAGACAAATGTGGTCCTTCGCTACCCGAACGAGGCATGCTCTGCGCTTATTGTCATCTTGAATTAATTATTGTAAGCGACAACTGTAGGATTTCGTAGGATTTAAGCACTCATGTGCTCCGTTTTCTTTCCTGTATCTTGATGCCCATCTTCCTCGCGTTGGCTCAGTTCATTTCACGTCTTCAAAGCAGCTCCTGAGCTCGGAAGGACGCGTCCTTAAAGACGAAACATCCACTACAACCAGGCCGAGCATATTTATAGGGCTGACACCGTTCAAAATGGCCAATCGTCGTCCCGATGTCCTTGAATACCCCACTGGGACAACAGTGCTCCGCATCTTCCAGGCCATCTTGAGTGTCATCATCATCATTGTTGTATCCTTCACTGTTAGCGCTGGTATCTTTGCAGGAAATGGCCTCATGCTTTTTACCGTACGTATTCGCTGCAACGTCCTACCAGGAGAACTCCAACAAGAATTTGGACTTCCACAATATTGAGCGCGAGACATGCTAATTTGTGACATAGAGTTCTGCCACCCTGGCCATCTCCCTCTGGATGATCATGGCCCATATTTCATTAGCCCATCTATACAACTACTGGGCTGGCCTGTCGCTCGACATTTTCCTTCTGGTGTTTTGGATCATCTCAGTGGCGGTACTTGCAAGCCAGACGGCCTTTCTGTGGGGGGCAAGCAATGACATCTGTCGGGAACAAGACTGCCCGGACGCATTCAAAGACGCTACACAATTCTCTGGATATATTTTTGCTGCCACTGTTGGACTGGGAGGCATCGAATTGTGAGTCTTTCTGACAACTTGGGTCGTCATGGATTGCACTGATACTAACCGACTGCAGCATATTTTCCTGCGTTTTCCTCATCTTCCATGGTATTATGACTTTCCGCCAGCGCCGATATAATCGTATTGGCATTAACATTGAGTCCGGGCCCGTTGAGACTTATCCTAAGCACCCCCAGGAGCCAACTGAATACCATCATTTGGTACCAGAGAGAACATAATTGTGGGCATGGCGATTACCAGACTTGATCAGTAAGGAGGCGTTATTTATCATATAGGAGCCTTGAATAGAGGGGACTTAGGATTATAAATTATCTAACGAATTATGAATATTACATTCTTTTTGCCCGTCATCTCAAGTGGTGCCGTGTTAGTAATGCTATCGACATCGCACTTCTTTTGTGTATGATCTGATCCCTGATTCAACTCATGGCACGTGCAAACTCTTGGCCCATGACTGTACTTCAAGTTCATTAGTTAGGCAGTTGAATAGTATTATTCTTATGGAAGTCGATATCAACTCGCAGGTGCGGTTGGCCAATTATGTTGGGCATTCTTCCTGATCCTCAAAGCTTGGGCTGCACTGGTCTTGAAACGCCAATGCTACATCGAGAGGATTTCCAATTGATGTTGAAAACTGTCCCAAGAAAAAAAGAAACCGTCTTCCTTGTGTCAAGTACAGCCTGCTAGGCTACCAGGAGTGTCATGCAGAAAGTCCAACCTGATCAATAAAACCTGCATTGGGATGACGCAACGTGCATCGTTGCTCATGGCAATTTGATGGGCCAAACATTCCTCGAAGTCGTAGGCAGCAACCAACAAGGCGCAGCAGGCATACTTTGGCAGTCAAAAATTGGTTGTTGGTTGTGAATGCAGTCTGCCCTCAGGATCTAGACCTGCCTATCCCCGCAAGGTTGCGCGATATGAGTGGTCAAGCGTCTCCTTCTAACCCAGATGAGAAAGTGTTGCGCCATTCCGGATACTCGGCCCCGGGTAACACGGCTCGACACAGCCACTGCTCGATACCATTCAATGTACAAATAGAGGCATGCTTCTTCTCTCGGCACTGCTTCTGTCTTTCAGCTATCATTCGCACCAGAGACCCTTTACTTGACACCAACAACTGATTCACAAGCCCACAATGCAAGAATTCGACATGGAGAAGACTCGACAGCGCCCAGTCGAAAAGAATTGGGCGCAAAGGATCATGGCGGCAAGTGGATACTTTATCCCACTCCTCTTCTTTATCTCCAACATTCTTGAGTGGACTCGAGAGCATGACGAGCATACTTCCTATCGCTATCTCACGAATGCCCTTGCCTTTCTTTCCCTGTTTAGTACTCGTCTTATAGGCTATTGAGTCTGCTCATCGCTTCCTGGAACAATGGGGCATAACGTTTGGGACTGGAAGGCTGCGTATGTTCCGTCCAGGATGGCGTGTCTTCCTTGCAAATGAAGGGGCGCTCTGGTAAGGCCTTTTTCCCATCATGAGAGCTTAGTCTAACTGATATGTTCATAGGACCATCCGGCCTACTGCAAGGTGCTGTTAAACGGTTGGACCCGAAACTATAGGCTTGCTAGTTAATGAAAGATACCCAACTCTCGCTATTTTTTGTAATCCATCTGGGCTCGAACTTGAAGTGATTTGCCCCTACTCAATGTTTGTTTCATAGTCTTTTATACATGTAGGCAGTAATATTACTGCTGGGGCTTGGGATAGTTGTTCCCTATCATTTGCCGTGATGGTTAGTGATAGCTGCCTTGTTTAATGCTCTGACGGAGGAGAGAAGAACAACTGGGTATGGTGGCAAAAAAGTAATTCTCAACGTTGGGACAGAAATAGAACCTTCGGAAGCCACGCCTGTCGTATTCCTCTAAGCAAGCAGTGTTAGATATCTTGGCTTTGTTGGTATCGACGATAGATCCGTCGATGATGACGATGAAATTCCTGCGTATCGCCACGTCAAGTCCAAGCATTGCTGAAGCGCTTCTTGAAAAGTCAAGTTAGAGGTGCTGAGATTCTGTCATCGAGAAGAAGAATACTTAGGCCTGAAAGTTCAATGACTCGTGGTAGTAGTCATAGAAACCAAAGTCAAGGTTGCCAAACGGAAGCCAATTACTTGTCAAGACAGCCATCACGTGTAAAAACTAAACACAAGACAAGATAGAGCAAATTAATTTTGGTCGAAGGTGATGATCATTGCATCCCTCTGCGGAGTTTCATCTTATGTGACGCTTAACATACAAGAGACGAAGTCCTATCCTAAGAAGCCAACTTGGCCTTATCCAGACCAGTTGTTAACCGACCAGTGAACCTATTTACCAAGTTAGCTGACAGGAATAATAACAGTCACAATCGAGGAGGGCGCTCACATAGTCGGCATCAATCTCCTTCAGGCTGCCCAATCCGAGATTGGCTCCGTCAACAGCGATTTCCCTCTTCAAAAGCTCAATAGTTCGCTCGACACCCTCTTGGCCGAAAATGTTCGAGTACATGAAGGGGCGGCCAACACCGACAGCCTTCACTCCGAGCGCCAGCAGCTTAAGCACGTGAGTGCCATAGCGGACACCGCCATCAGCGAAAACCTCGGTCTTTTCAAAGACCTCGGGTGCCTTCTTATAGATGTCCAGGGCGACCTCAAGGGCAGAGGGAGCACCGTCGAGCTGACGGCCGCCGTGGTTGGAGAGGACGATAGCAGGCACCTTGTGCTTCACGGCGAGCTTGGCATCCCTAACACTCATAATGCCCTTGACAATGATGGGAAGATCAGTCATGGTCTGGAGCTTCTTGTAGTAGTCCCACTAGAAGGAAGTCAGTAGCGGAAACTAGAATGGCAAAGCTTCTTGATTGGGAGCGAACTCACGGTGATGTAACGGTAGGTAGAGGACCTAGGGATACCAAGTTAGCAGGGTTTATCAATGAGGAGAGGTCTACTCACGACAAGCTCACGTCAAGGCGAGCAGCACGCTGTCGAGTTCCGAAGGTAGGAGCATCGACAGTGAAAACGAGAGCATCAGCTCCAGCCTTCTTGCTTCGGTCAAAGAGATCTTGGGTCTCGGTGTCGTTTGAAGTCAGGTAAAGCTGTAGGATAAGCGAATGAGCCACCAAGGTCAGCCATCGGGAATGCTTACCTGCTGGAAGACAACCTGGCCCTTGGCCTTGGCGGCGTGGATCTGTTCGATCGAAAGGGTGGCATAACCGGAGGGCTGTTTCATGTGAGCACATAATTCGAAGTTTGCTGGAGTGTCCTTTCCGTTACAATGTAAAGAATGTTTCCCTCAGCAGCTCCCTTGACAAAGTTAAGCTCTGCGTTGGGGTGGCCGTAGATACCACTAGCACAGGGGCTAATGTAGAAGGGAGCCGAGAAGTTGTGGCCGAGGATTGTGGTACTGGACAAGAGTATGAGCTTACGTGGCCTTGACGAGCTAATGGGAGGCTTACGGAAGGGACTCCTCGATGTTGGTCACATCATTCATGACACTAGGGTTGAAGGTGTACCGATTAAACACTTCCATGTTGTTTCGGTAGGACCATTCACCGGCAGCACCATTCCGGTAGTAGGTGTAGTTCTGCAGCGGAAGATAGTTCCTCGCCGCCCAGTCAAAATCAGGCAGGCCGACCATAGAGGTCAACTTGGGTAGGGTGCCCTGAGCAGTGTCTCCAATGACCTCTTCGAGGCCGGTATCGGGCTCATTGAGGAATGGACGGGCTGCCAGAGCACCCGCGGCGAGAGTGGAAGTGATCAAGAAGGAACGCATATTGAAGCCGTGATTCGAGAAAGGAGTGACAGTTGCAGAGGCCGGTACCGGAAATGGTGTGTTGGCTGCAGAAAGATCTTGTTGGTTTGGGTGTTCGGGTACCTTAATATATCGATCCGTGGTTTCGGGATCTTGTGACGATGCGCTCCCCAAGGCCGATGCGGTTCCGAACCAGCATGACTGAGTAATTAATCTGACTTGGCCGCGGAACCGAACCCTAATCATTATTGATCATCTGGATCCTTTACGTTACATGACGTCTTACCCGCGCTCCGCCCACTCTGTTTGCTACGAGGGATGTGACTGGGGTGTCGAGTAGATGAACCCGTTCATTAGAACGGATGAAGGAATCCACTATTTAAGCTTCATCTGTATGCTTTCTCATGCAACCGTTATGCCCGATGGAGCTGCGCCTTATCAATCAGACGATGCCAAGCCATGACAAATAATCCATGGTAGCTTTGTAACTGTGCAGGGACAAGGGGGGCACGAGGCCACTGCAGAAGTGGAGGCATTTATCTGATCTACAGAGATAATCTTTGCTGCAGGTTTTTACTACTTGTATCCTTTCTTGCTGCCCTGGGCTTATATGCTACCACTTATGGTTGCAGTCTTCCATCACGAGGCGGAGCCTACTGTTTCCACCATTAAACAAAGGGTAGAGTGTTACCTCGTTTAGCAACCTGGGGAACAAAGGGCCCTTAAACCTCATAATACTAGCTGCTTTCATCCCATATACGGCCCCTTAATCGCGCAATTCGTCAGGTAAGTCTTGGTCCATGTCGCCATCTCGATCTTTACCTCCCATTGCCTTGTGTACATTGTCCACATTACAAATTGCCTTCCTCACCAGAGAATCAGCAGTTTTAACATGCGTTTTATGCTCAAACTTTGTTGACCACAATCTATTGTGTCACGAAGAGCTTGGGGGTCCTCCTTGTGTCGACAGACCTCAGCAATGGCTACCCCGTGTTGTTGTTAGCCAAAGCTATGGAGCTGACGGTGGCGACGAGAGGTGGCATTGATGGTACGCTCGCCCTTCCAAGTGGAGAGGAGGAGCTTCTCGCAGGAAACTCGGAGCTCGGTAAAGAGAGTGCGGGCCACACGTGGTGATGGTACCCGAGGGTTCCGGATCTCCAGAAGTAATGAAACGCCAGACCTTATCCCTGTGATGATCGTGCGTCTCTAGTGTAGTCGACCTGACTTATATCGAGGCCAAAGCATTTTTCTCTCCTTCCCAGCAATGCCATAACTCATTTCGATGAGAACCTTATCACAGTAGCCGAATAGTCGTATTTGGCGTTAATAAGACATTTCTATCAGGTTGTTATGCCTCCCAGTGTTGGGTTTTGTGTCTGTTGTTGTTGTTGTTGTTGTGGTTGATTGCCACTTCCAGAGACGTCATTCAGACCAAAAATGAGGAACTCCGCACCCGCTTCCCTTAGAAGGAATGCCCGTGAGTTTTCTTAGTGGACAAGGTATCTTAGGATACGTTGCAACAACCCAAGCCGCGCAAGAATGATCTAGGGCAAGGTCAGCACCAAATAATCCGCCAAGGACGCTGTGCAGGGGCTTATTGTACCTCGTCAACAATGGAGTAGTGTCTCTATCTGCGATTGTGCATCCCGTTTCTTACTCAGGGTTTTGGCAAAGTAAGTCAAATCTTACGCCGGCTCTCTAAACTCCCTCCATGTGTGCGAGAAGGATGGAATGACCTCTAACTTGTCACGCGCCAAATGTTCCAGGGATTGTCAAAGTAACGCTATTAGAGTAAACACCAATCTCAATTGAAGTAGGACCGGCCTCGATATCTTAGATGATCATCGAAGGACTCCGCACGGAGCAGATTTCTATCCCCGTCATGCCCACTTTTGACTTCGGCATGATACCGCCTTCGCCGGCAAGATACCGAGCTCCACTCCACCTCACGGTCAAGTCTTGTTGCAAATATGAGCTCAAAAGAGCATTTATCTGGTGTTTATTGGAGGAACCGGCTTCTGGCTCTGAAACCAAGCACCGATAACATCGAATTTGCTAGATCCGCCATGCCTCGTCCGGCCTTTGAAGACCTCCCTCTACAACAGGGCCACCCTCAGTTTTCTGCTTGGGGCCTCTGGGGCAAAGACGATGAGCTCGGCACATTGAATTTGCTGACGCCTGAAGTGAGAAAGAACGCCGCGCAGGAGATCCAAACGGGCGACACAATCCCCCTCAGGTTCGTACATCTTGCCTCCTAACTTCCATGAGATTTCTTGCATCAGAATTGCCTGACACATAACAGCCTCCCATTAGATGCCTTTGTGCAGCCCATGAACCCAGTGCGCAATCCTTGTTCCCACAGAATCATCGCCAAAGGCCACGCCAACGACGACGAGGTTTGTGTTTATCTTGTCTTCTATGTCATAAGGTATCACTGACATCCTCACTCCCTAAGCTGGACATCAACACCCAAGGTTCAAGTCATTGGGATGGGCTACGGCACTTCCCTTATCAGTCAACTTTGGAGTACTATAATGGTGTCACGCAAGCAGACATATCTGGAGAAGCGACAAACCTGAAGATAGGAGTGCATAACCTGGCCCGGTCTACTATCACAGGGCGAGGTGTATTACTCGACTGGTTTGGCTGGTCTCAGCAACATGACATCCGCATCAACCCATTTGCTGCCGAGGAAATCCCCCTTTCTCAGCTTCAGGCTGTAGCGCAGTCTCAAAGCGTCACATTTGTCCCTGGCGACATTCTTCTCATCCGCACAGGCTGGCTCTCCGCTTACCGAACCCTTCCTGTCAACGAGCAAGAGCGTCTACCTCATCGTCAAGTACGAGCTTCTTGTGGCCTCGAGGCGAGTGAAGAAGCTATTCGATGGCATTGGGAGAATGCGTTTGCAGCTGTTGCAAGTGACACTGTGGCCTACGAGGCTTGGCCTAGCCCTCGACCATGTGGCGTGGCAATGCATGAGGTGTTTTTGAGTGGATGGGGGATGCCTATCGGCGAGAGTTTCGATTTAGAAGCGCTGGCAGAAAAGTGCAACAAGGAGAAGAGATGGACTTTTATGTTTGTTAGTGTGCCATTGGACATTCCTGGAGGAGTAGCATCACCCCCTTCCGCGGTGGCTATTTTCTAGATGTGGCTTGAATGGACTTGGGAGTGAACATGAGCTTTTTTTGAACAATGCACACCATCTTTCCAACTATCTTCCATATTTTGACCTATTCGCGGTAGTGACTTATGTCAGGGAAATAGAAAACCTCCCATAGCTGGCGCTAAGCACACGGCCGTCATTGGAATTTCAGCAATAGACGGATCGAAAACGGCAGAGGCGTCATTGCACGATATCCTCTTGCATAAAAACTATCAGAGAAAACGTTCTATCAAATACATGACGCATCTAATCTAATCTACAGCCACTCTGCCTTGTCCGAGCCCAATGGCTTTGGCATTACATCCCATCCAACTTGATGACCCTTGACGGTAGCACTGTGCCTAATGGCCTGCATGGCCCCAAAACCAGTATCCTTGGTCTCGTAGTAGTGTTGTGGTACATCATCGGGCTTCTGAAAATCCTTGGCCTCGAATCCAGTGGCCCCAGGGTATTGCCCCAAGCTGCGTAGATACTTCATCGTTCCAGCGAGAGAGGCGTCTACCTTCCAAGAGCCTCCTTCTATGGCCTGTCGATAAAGAGCTGCAATAACGCCTGTGGCAAGAAAGTAGCCGCCAGCGTGATCGAGAGCCTGGCACGGAGTTGGGCGCGCTGCTTCGCCCTCGCCCGCGTGTTCAGCCTCTGAAATATTCATACCTGAGCAAGTCTGAACAAGTGAGTCATATCCACGCCTGCCAGACCATGGGCCCTCGGGTCCAAATGCAGACATGTTGGCAAAGATCAGATTTGGGTTGACCTTGAGGAGCTGCTCTGGGGATAGTCCATAGGAGGCCAGACTGCCGGGTCGGAAACCCTGCAGGAATACATCGCAATCTTTGATCAGTTGCAGAAGATGTTCCTTGTCCTCGGGCCTTTTAATGTCCAATTGAACAGTGCGCTTGCCCCGGCCAAGGTCTCTGTCCATGGTGGGAAGGTCAGGCAGGTTGGGTGATGTAACCCAGATAACATCTGCGCCATGAGCAGCGAGCGTCTTGCCACACAGAGGAGCAGCAATGACACGACTCATGTCCAATACCCGGAGACCACGAAGGCATCCTGAGCCTTGAGCGGTCAACAGTCGATTCGGGAGACCCGTGTTGTCTCCCTTGGTGAGCTGTTTGAGGGAGATGGGGAAATCGATGAGGGCTTTAGACTGTGGTAACGAGTCCCACTGCTGATAGGATCTCAGTGCGTATGTAGCAAGCTTGCTGTCGATGGCAACATTCTCAAGATCAACGGCAGCCCAAGAGGAAATCTTCTGAGAAAGCTGATCACGAGTTGCATTCAATGGCAACCCCATCAGTTCGAGTATGCCATGTCGGTGGTTGGGAAATGAGTCGTGGACGCGAACGTGACCATCCGAGGTCTTGTGAAGTCCGCCAATCGGGCCCCAGGGAGAAGGAGTAGACTTTCCATCGAGGATGTAAAGCCTCTCGGACTTGAACTCGACGGTTGCATGCTCAGCAGGCACTTGAACATGAGGAACCGATGAGTCGGCGCGTAAGGCTTCAATCTGAGCCGCTGCCAGCGCAGACAAAGCAATTGAGCTCTGGGCCAGGATACCGATCTTGTACGAGGAAGGAAGTTGAGGCTTTCCATCGTCCCCGGGGAGATCGAGTGAGCTGAGCGCTTCGGTAGGGAGGCCCAGACCCTGCCAAATTTCCTCGACTACGTGCTTGGCTGTGAATGAGCTTCGCCCGTATCCGTTGGCCTTGGAGATGCCGTTGGTCCTGGTAATGCCGTCCACCGCACCATTGCTCTCGGGCTTGAAGGCAGGCACCATAATGTTCAGAAGTGGACCATGCTGCTGCGTGCCAAGAGTATCCAACTCGCCTACACTTCCCTGGGCCCATGGTCGCTTGATGGTACACTTCCAGGCCAGTGCAGGCTCAAAGTACATGTTGGTAAGGATATCATCGTCCTTGACTTGGTAGAGCTTCTTGATGGTTTTGTTAGTCAAGACATTGGAGGCTTTGACACGATCGTAAACGTGCTTCTGGTCAAACATGACGTCGAAAGTCATCTCAAACGGCCCAGAGTTCTTTGAACGGATGATGCGTGCCAGATTCTTGAGCTCGGTGTTGTGGTTGGGGACATCTTTGGTAGTGAGGGGTGCGAGTTCGCCATTGTCAAGTTCTTTGAATGTCTTATCTGCCAAGATCGGTAGAGGTGTAGGGGAAGCTTGCGTAGAACCGACTTGATGGCTTGTGATAGGAAACAACGACGTCTCCTCTCCCTCGTTGAGGTCTACCAGATGGTATAGGCTGAACTTGAAGACACCGCCAGCATCCTGCTCGTGCGGTGAAAGAGGGCTCGCGAAGTTGCCTGTGGTAGCCACTTGACCTGGATATGGGAAGTGCAAGATGGATGCCCTGACGTTGTTCGCAATGGTGTGGGACAGCTCCGATGTTGGCGCAACGACCTCACCCATGACGGCTATCTCATGAGGTGTGGACTTCTCAGACTCTAGTGGACCCATGACGCCGTTCTGTCCGTAAACATGGTAGATGAGCCGGCACTTCTCAGACTGGTCGAGTTCAGGGAAGAGATTCTGTGAGTACTGACGGACCCTCTCCAAAAAGTCGTTGATCTGGCCGATCAGAATTGGGTCTCTGATGCCGCCAATGAAGATGGTCCGGTAACCCAAGTGAGTAACGCCCTCGAGCTTCACCTGGTACGGAGTCGTGATGAACTTTGCCCCAGAAACTCGACAGGTCTTTTCTGTGACCTGTTCGTACGATGCATTGTCGAGATCAAGCACACCCCCAGGACCAGGGAGGCGGTCGGGTCTTGTCTTTTCGTATAGCGTATGTGCAGCAACTGACAGGGGAGTACATCGTTCTGCTGGCGACAGAGGCGTGAGATCAAACGAGTCCTTGCGCATGGTGGCAATCATAGACCGCCCTTTGGGAACGGCACAGATGCCGCCGCACTCCATGATCTTGCCCATATGCCATGCAATATCGGGCAGAACGCGCTTGGAGATGGAGAAGGCGGCAAATGGAGCTGGATCGTAACATCGGCCTCCAAGAATAATGTCTGGATCACTGCGAAGAGCCTCGATAAACCTGTCACTTATAGTCAGTATAGTGCTCGTGTAACAAAGGGTTTGTCGTTGAACTCACGGCTCCGCCCCCATCTGGGCGACGACGTCGACGGCCGATTCCACATCTTCTTGAGTCAAGGGATCTACAGGACCACACGGGCCAACACGACCATCGGCTAGACGTCCTTTGATGAGTTCTCGGTCTATCCCCGCCTCGATAGTTGCAATCTTAAATGAGTAACCCTCTCGATCGGCGATCTCGGAAACGATGGCAAGCATTTCAGCGACATGCTTGTTGCTGCCATCGCCGCCCACAGAGCCTATGAGCACCTTGATCTTGTGGTGGAAACATGCGGCCAGAATGGGCTCCAGGTCGCGGATGTACGATCCTCGACCACAAGTCATCTTGCCCATTCCAAGCTTGTATGGTCCGCCGTCGGTAGAGCCACTATCCACGATGATAGCTGCGGGCCTATACTTTTTGATACCATACCAAAAATGATCTGAGTTGTACCCGTAGCCAAGCATAGCATTGGGCGTCAAGATGGAGAACTCATTGGCTGGAAGGCCATCTGGCTCTAGTCTTGACGGGCACATGGTGGATGGTGAGTGCCAACTAACGGAGTGGCCTGCGAACAACTAATGACAAAGGGCAAGCGTGTAGCAGCATAAGATAGCCCAAAGTGGTGGGCAAAGACGCTATGTATGTTGACAGCGGACTGGACGCGTGAATTACCTTGGTACAAATAGAAAGCGGAGGACTTGGCAAATTCCGTCATCACTCTTCGCAATTCATGCCGTAGGATGTGCGGCATCTCGGTATCTGCTCCGGGTGGCGCGAACCCCGACCGACCAACCAGAGTCAAGTGACATTGCCAAGGATCGCGTACGGCATCATGCCGAGCCCTGCTGATCGGCCTTCTCCGCCAACGAAGGAGCCGGTAGTTTAGTTTTTTCGGCTGTTGGTCAGTACCTGCCTCGACCAATCTGCTCCTTTCCACATTTCCCCATGTTCCCCATGTTCGTTCAATATCAACTCATCTCTGGGAAGTCTGGGGCGCGGGGTGGTTCATGTTAAAAGGCCCATCAAGCAACTTCAAGAGTTCAAACATCTTCACGGATCCTCAGAGTTTTTCTCGGCTCTAGCTTGAAACCAACATCCTCTATATACTCATCCAGACTCAGTATGCATCAGCCAAACCCAGCTCCGCACGCAGAAGTTGATCCCACCAAGTCTGACATGGGAGCCAACCATCTTGAAGACGGGCTTGAGAAGGGTGAGAATGAGGAGCTATCATGGACCCGAGAGGAGGAGCGTACAGCTGTCCGCAAGTTGGACTGGTGCTTGATCCCACTGTGAGTATCTCATACCTCCCATCACCGCGGCTCACTCATTGACAATACGACAGGCTCGGATTCCTCTACCTCGTCTCCTACATCGATCGCGGCAACATCGGTAATGCGTATACGGCCGGAATGGGAGAGGCTTGGGGAATCACTTCCGGCGAATACTCGTGGATCGTGACAAGTTACTATATCGGCTACATTCTCTTTCACTGGGTATGTATCCATTCTCATCACCTTGGGCTTCAAGCGATTCAGTTGCTGATTCATCGCCGCAGCTCATCCTTCTCTGGAAGTTTGTCCCTCTCCGTCTGTGGACTGCCATGATGGCCTTTGGATGGGGAAGCATGAGCATGATCCAGGCCGGCACCAGCACCTTTGCCGGCATGATGGCTCTTCGTTTCCTCATTGGAGCATTCGAGGCTGGATTTGTACCCGCCGTGGCGCTTTACATGACCTTTTTCTACCACCGATCCGAAATGGGCCTCCGATATGGCTTGTTCATTTCATTCTCGCCCCTAGCGAACTGCTTCGCCTCAGCCCTGGCATACGGTATTGTTCACGCTAGAAGCGCCATTGAGAATTGGCAGTTGCTCTTTATCGTCGAAGGCATCCCTACTCTCTTTCTCGCTATCCTAGCCTACTTTTATCTTCCGGCTTCTCCAAGCACCTGCAGATTCCTCGATGCTCGACAGAACCAGATCATCGGTGCTCGAGCTATCAAAGGTCGTGGTCAGGACCAACAGGGAAAACTCAACCTCCGACAAGTCTTTGCAGCATTTTACGACTACAAGAACTACTTGCAAGCCGCCATAATCTTCTGCCTAAACACAGCCTTTGGCTCGCTACCGGCCTACCTACCCACCATCCTGACGTCCATGGGGTACACCTCCCTTCGCGCCCAGGGACTCTCGGCTTGCCCATATCTCTCTGCCTACTTTGTCTGCGTCTTGGCTAGCTTCTTCTCTGACCGTGTGCGAACACGCGGTATCTTTGTCATCATTTTCTCTACGATTGGCGCCGTTGGTTACATCCTTCTCGCCACGATTCACACTACTGGGATTCGCTACTTTGCAACGTTCCTTGTTTGCGCTGGTGTATTTCCAGCTGTCGCCCTGACCTTCACCTGGGTTACTGACAACCAAGGATCTTCATCCAAGCGAGGAGCTGGCTTGACCATCTTTGGAATGGTCGGCCAGTGCGGACCTATCCTTGGAGCAAGGATCTTTCCCAAGTCACAGGGTCCATATTATGAGAAGGGCATGTGGATCTGCTGTGGTGTTTTGCTTTTTGCCTCTTTCGTTGCCATCACTCTGAGCCTGAGCCTGCGCTGGCAGAATCGCCAGCGAGACGAAAAGCATGGCAAGAGCGATATTGACCACATCCCCGAGGACATTGCGGATATTGGTGATGCCCATCCTATGTATCGCTACGTTCTTTAAGGGAACGGAGTAACGCGGCAGCTTCACATAGTGTGACTGAGCTGTAGTGGAGCGTCTGCGTTGTGCCAGTAACCACCTAGACGTGGAATGGTTGGATGTCTTGTATCCCTATGATAGCTAAGCTAGAAAACAAATATCAAGGTACTTTCATTCATCGAATCTTTTCCTCTTGGCTCATTCTCCCTGATTCTGCTGTTACCTATGATGTCAGAAGGAATCTAGCACCGCTGATGTTGAAAGACCTGTGACTGCAGACAAATCCATGTAAAGTAATTTTGGATTTCAAAGTTCTATGGCGCAGCAAGGAGATACGGTACGAAGAATTGGCTATATGAAGGCCTAACAGTGGCCGAATTCGATGTATAGGATATTGAGGAGGGTAGCTCGTTTACCATGCTTATCTCAGAAGCCCGCCATCGTGAATGAGCACAATCAGTCGCCTCAGGACAGAATTTTGCTTGACATATTATCCTCCCTGACTCATGGAGGTAGGAAGAGTAGTAGCAAAACACTCTAGAATATCAGCAATCCCTAAAGCCTGTCGCTTTCCCCACTCCAAGTTAGAATAGCAGTGATTTGATGAACACAAGTTGTGTTGCATTCTATTCGCATCGCCAATACCTTTGCTTGGCGCATTCGGGGCCGAACTTGACGAGGGCTTGTTGGCGAACGCTTCGGTTTTTCGGCATCAGATTCCGAGTGCTCTTTCTCCATCTTGAGGAAAATCTGGGGTCATCCATCTGGGGTTACGACTCGCGTAGGGCGGAGGTGTTTCCGGGGAAATTCCTCCATTCTTGTCAAGCAGCTGGAGAGCAAACTCTTGTCGGATTTCTCATAAATGCCCAAGAAAAACATCATGAATGAGACACCACTTGTGTCATCACCATCTCGTTTGATACACTATTTCTTCTTACCTTATCCATCATGTCAGCCAGAATTACAAACATCTTGACCTTGGTTTCTGCCTTTGGTGGACCATGCAGCGCTGCGGTGTTGCCATCCCACATCTCTGGTTTGCTGGTCGGACCCTCTATCGTCCAAATCGACCCAGCTCTCCAGAACATATTTCCGGCCGAGAATTTTAATCGCAATGTCACTACAAGCTGGTGGGACACCGATGTTGTTGATGGCCCACCAAATTCCTCGGCATTAAAACTCTTGAGCAGTCTCGAACAGGCGAACTTCATTACGCTTGATGAGAGATTTTACAAGGTAAAGCTTACACGAAACAAAAACAAGTGACTAGTTTCAACATTAATGCTGACGTTTTTATCAGTTGCTCGGTGTAAAAGACTATCAGTCGCAGAAAAACGTTGAGGTCATCTTCAACTTCCCAGAGGGACCATTTTTCGCCAAGCGAATCGTGCATGATGGAACAGTCTACTCACCCGAGTGCAACTGCATCTTTTTTGCAGAGCTACATCCTCCCAAGGAGGGCTACTCGGCAGATGCAATGCCTTGGGTGTGGCGGACGAATCTGAATCACACGCCCCCGGTCACAGAAAAGGTCTACCCTTCCCCACCCTTGACGATGGCCAACGGGGCGTATTACCATAATGGTAGCGTCTATTGGGCACAGGAAGGGAACTGGACTGTGCCCGGAGGCATCGTCCGCATGAATCCCCTAACCCTCGAGACTGAGGTAGTTCTGAACAACTTCTTTGGTCACCGTTTCAACAGCCCAAATGATATCATCATCAAGCGCAATGGTGTTGCATTCTTCACCGATGGATACTATGGCTATGATAACTTCAACGATACGCTCAAACCAGAGCTAGCAAACGGCGTATGGCGGTGGGACATGCATACTGGTAGCCTCCGGGTGGTGCTCGGGGCAGGTGGTGGACCATTCACGAACCCCAACGGGGTGGCTCTGAACCTGGATGAAGACAAGCTCTTCATCACTAATCGTGGCAACACTTCAGACAACCCAGCCGGAGGGCGGACCATCTACCAGTATAGCATTTCTCCTACGGATACGGGACTTTCGGACGATCGTGTTTTTACCTACGTGGATGCTGGCTTTCCCGATGGCATCAAGGCCGACAGTGAAGGAAGGATCTACGGAGCAGTCACAGGTGGCGTCCATGTATTTGATGCGGATGGCACTTTCCTGGGTATCATCCGGGTAAAGACGGGAGACGTTGCTGTCAATATGCAATGGGTGGAGGATACACTTTATATCGTGGGAAGAGGGCACCTGTACAGAGTGAACCTCAACACTACAGGCTCTCAGATGTATTAAACTACGTGCCAGAAAGCCATTTGGCACGGCAACGATCATCGGGGGGGTGCCATCTCTTCGACTTGTAAGCAGCGCAGATGTGCAGGTCTGAAGTCATAGCTGACTAGGTAGTGCACTGATTTGAGCCTAATCACGAAAAGAATTTCGTCTTAATCCTTCAGCTTGTTTAATTGGACTTGGTTCTCATATCCATCCATACACTGCAAAGTTCTAGGATGTAAATCGTTAGATGTACTTCGTATTGCTTTTATAAAAGGCTAAGGAACTAAGCTATTTACCACCATGTATTAAGCCACTTGGTTTTTCAGAACTCACACTTGATAAATCTCAGTGGGTTGCTGTAGGAATACGGCAGGATTTCGCAGACGATGTCTCCATCATGAGAACCGTTTCCCCAAGTCTACTTTCCAATCGGTGGTTCCCCGCAAATTCCCCCGCACTTTGGTTGGGGCATCACGTGCCGTACCCATCCTTCAACACCGACGGAAAGATGCCGAGGGCTCGAACTGACTTCCTCCTTCGCAAATGATCAAATATTTCCCCGGCTGCTCTTCGATATCCTCTCAATCTTGGAAGCCGAACTCCTACCCCTATATCCGGCTTGGCAAACCGCAATGCCGTCAAGTCCGAGCTCAGGTCCCACCCCCGATGTCGAGATGTCCGCTTCTTCGGCTTCTGGCCCGAGACAAACCAGTCGTGGAGCCAGGAGGTACGGCTTTGCCTGTGCAAGGTGCAAGTCCCGCAAAATCAAGTGCAGTGGGGACCAGCCGGTGTGCAAGGCCTGTCAGAAGAATGGCGAGGATTGCGTTTGGCCATCTCAAGACTCGAACGAGTTACGACTTAGACACGCCAATGCTCGTATCCGATGGCTGGAAGCTTCTCTCCTCAGGAGGTCACGCTCCCCCCAGATTGACTTGCCGGGCGATGCTCAGCCTACCAGAGCATCTCCCCGGCAATCGACTTGCACGGTGGCCAATACAGACACGAGTCCAGCGGTGAGCACCACTACGTCCTCCACAGCAGCTGACGTCGCGTATCCATCTTCCGCGACCGAGATTTGGTTCCAAGTTGGTATTGGAGAAGATGGAGGCGTTGTCTATAACGGCCCAACTAGCCGGTTCCATGCTGGTGCATTGGAGGAGAGCAGCATTGTGCCTACCTCTGAAACTAGTAATGTCTCAACCCTCTCCGTTTCGGAACCAAAGAGAGCCGCACAAGTTGAGACTTTGCGATCTCAGTGGTCTTTGATGGACTCTGCCTGGGTTCCTTTAATTCAAGCAAAGCCCTTGATGAATGGGACAGGCGTCGAGACCAAGGTTGGCATGGCCCTCCTAGACATATACTGGACGTGGCTACATCCCCTCCACAACTGTGTTTACCGCCCGTGTCTCGTCATGGATCTTGCTCTAGGTGGGCAATACTGTTCCAACTTTCTTCTCATGTGCATCTTTGCGCTGGCAGCGAGACATCTCCCCGAACAGGACTTGTCCTGTCCGGATATCGGGAAGGGAGAAGACTTTGTTAAACGAGCCAAGGAACTTCTTTTACAGGAAATGGCAGCAGAAAAGCCTACCATACCGACAATCCAAGGCCTCCTTATCCTCGGAGGACGTCAATGCGCCGTAGGAAAGAGTTCCGAAGGTTGGCTCTACACGGGCATGGCAATTCGGATGATGATCGACATTGGGCTTCATCTCGATACCCCTAAACTCGCCGAGCTGCAGCGCTGGACGCCTGCAGAAACAGAGACCCGGAAGCGGTTGTACAACTCGGCATACATATGGGATAAGACCTTGAGCCTTGCTCTTGGGCGCCCTCCCTCGTTGATCCGACGCCCATACCCCAGCACCGACATTCTGGACAAATTCGACGACACTCGGGATTGGGAACCTATCCACGCTGTAGAGGTTAGCAATATGTACACGCCAACACCATCATGGAATAGTACAACATTTTGCACCTTTTGTCAACTTCACGGACTCACAACAGAAATGATGTTGCTGTTCTCGAATACCCCAAGCACTGAAGACTTTGCAACAAACATCAACGATCTTGACGCCAGATTTCGGGCTTGGCACGATGAGATGCCACCATCTCTTAAGATCAGCGATGTCGAGAATCTTCAGCAAAGCCCTCCGCCCCACATCATATCACTCAAGTAAGGTTTTTGATGCACCTCTTGTTCATGTTCTATCCACCTGACAATCATAGTCTCCTGTATCACGCATTACATATCCTTCTGCGCCGGCCGTTCTTGAGCTCTCGTGACTCTTCGCTCAGAGCTTCGAGCACAGCCGTATGCGTTTCACATTCGAAAAAGATACATGCCATGTACAGTCTATATGCCCGTACCTTTCCTCATCGGCTCATGACCTATCAAATAAGCTATTGCATCTTCTCGGCTGCTACAGTCGAAGCACAGATACTAAAAACGGCAACAAGCCAGGCAGAGCGGGGGGATGCAGCAGAGAGGCTGGCGTGTGCCATCCGAGTACTTCAAAATGAAGCAGCCCATACACCAGGCAGTGGCAGGAGTCTGGATACAATTCGACGAATGCTCAATGCTGGTTTAGCGCAACCTCTCTGCAGTGGCGATAGGGCCAGTAGATCTAGCAGTGCTGTTCACAGACAGCTACATACTGCAGCGGATGGCGAGTCTGATGGACTCTCCCGAACAAGAGCACATTCGGGACCAGACGCCCCCCAACCCTCTGCTGGCGATACTTCCAACACCTCGGAGGACATTTCGAGTTTCGTCATAGGTCAAGACTGTTCATGGTGGGACCAAACAGGATACACAGGGCTCGACACTGGTGCTGGATTTCACCCCGACTCCTTCTCATGGGGAATGGCAAATGTGTTGCCACAAACCCTGAATGTTTTACCACCGTCTGATCAAGGCTGGAATGCTTATGGGTCTTTAGGATAATGGCCTGAGGAATTTCTTCCATGGACAACCAACTCACTAGGAATGAGCGTCACAAAAATAGGGCCGCGATGAAATCGGACTCATGGAAGGAAAGGGGGCAAATGTGTTGAAAGAAAAAGGGCTTGGTATAGCGAGAACGAATTGGATCGCGTCAGCGAGTCCGTTAACACTGAGGAATGAGCAAAGGAAGCAGGAAATGCTGATCATGTGGTGTGTGTTCCTGGAGATTCTACCTATCACGATGTGAATTGTCTTGGAAAATCGCATGCAGTCTGGGGCAACAGTGGTGATCTCCTAACTTTACAAAATTATGTCACTGGTGAAACAGCAGAGCAGGACTCTCAGACCGGAGATTCGGTTCTATGACGCAACGGCATAGACCAAATGAACATGAAATATGGGCTTTGTGGGGTTCACTACGTGCATGGCAGAGATTTGAATGGGAACAAGATTAAAATAGTTATTTGAAACTTGAAAGGCAGGTCTCATACCCACGCCGAATTTCCATTATTTGTCTTGATTTGTCGACACTTGTTAAGGCTGTCGTTGTCGTCAGAGAATTCCATAGAAACGAGAGAGGATGGGCCTCCCGAAACCGGCCGGCTGGTGCCAAGGCTGACTGGCTGATGAAGACAGTCCGTCGATAAGGCATCCTGGTTGACTACCACGGAGCTAGTTGGTAGTGCATCAAGAGATATGCACCGAAGCTCGACATCGTCTCTCTTTACAGGCGCCTTTCGGATATAGTGATAGAAGATATTGAGGGCAGGGATTGACAGTCCGTGGGCGACAATGGAGAAGAAGACAAGCCAGTAGACGGTCGGTGCCATCGCTCTAACAAGGTCCGTTTCTTCTTCATCACCATCTCCATCGCTGGGAAAGAGATGGCGGGCATGCTCAACATAAAAGACAGCTCCGGCACCAATGGGACCGAAATAACCCATGAAAAGTGCGTCTTTCCAGTTGGAACAAGCTGCCGGCATCAGTTTGTAGAAGGCAAAGATCGCAGGCAGCCGTCGGAAGATGAGAACGAGAAAGCCCAACGCGAATAGGCGGCTCCAGGTGATGCCGGTACCGGTAGGGTCGTTAAAGTCAGACCATGGCAAGATAGTCCCAATGTACATGAAACCGCCAAAGTTGAGTAAGACATCAACGCAGGAGTTGACTTCATCGTGGCGGACCTCAGTCTCCCGCAGGTAATGGCCATCCCAGTTCAGCGCACTACCCGCAACGAAGCAGGCCAACAGGTCATCAGTGCCTATAGCACCGCAAGTGCCAATGATGAATAACGCCAGGGCAGTCGGAAACAGCAGATAAGATTCGTTGTCAACCCTTTTCCTAAAAGATCAGTTAGACTTGAGAGAACACTTGATAGCAAAGTACAGAGTAGCCAAGTGAGGAGCTGCAGGATGCGATAGTTGCACAATAACTCACCTCCTGAGTGCAAAGCGTATTCCTTTGCATGATCCATACCCTATCAGAGCCCCATACGCAACCGACAGGAGGATCATATAGAGCCATGTCTCGACGACCCAGTTTTTCATGGCCTCCCCAACACCCCCTCCCAGACGACCGACATCCTCAGATCGTACCATCATGGCATTTGTAAACTCACCAGTCTCCAGGCTGTCTCTACCATGTTTATTGGCTCCTTGGATGTCTGCATGTCGGATCAGATAAGTGGCGAGCATCAAAAAGGGAAAGCCAAAGCCGTCGTTGGCGCCAGCCTCGGAGGAAATGAGGTCACGTAGCGGTCGTGGGACGTATTTATCGGCAAATGGCCCCTTGGCGATGGCTTGCGAGAGGATAGGGTCGGTGCATGTTACGCAAGAACCGATAACGAGAGCCGCCAAGAAGGTGACTTTGGGTATAGTGACCATGATGCAAGCCGTTGTGCATAGCCACATTATAGTCATGACCGGTAGAAGGCACAGGGCCATTTCTTTCCATCGCGTGTAATTGTATTTGGCCGGAAGCTGGTATCCTGCGATGACCAGTTGAACACCGATCATGACACGCATGGTGCCCTGAATTTCACATGTTAGCACTGCAGGAGCGCCGTCGACGTCAAGATGGGACTGTAGGGACAAACCAGTGTGATAGCATTTGTCTGACCTGGGGTGGCAAACCCCCATTTCTCACTCTCGATGAATTTTGCAGATAAGGGTCCAAGAGCGATTCCGAAGATGACAGCAGGTACTAGAAATTAAGAAGGTGAGCTGGAGCACTATGGCCATGTGCGATCATGTGGTGCTGAAGGGGCAAAGAGGCCAAGAAACGGGTGGTGGGAACTGACGAGCTTCGCCCAAGTACCAAGCTTGCTTTATCTTAACGGATATGATGCCATAGAGAACAGTGAAGGCGCCTAGGAAGACGTGAGCAAACGATCAACGATGAGAGCCAAGAGGAACTAGAGAGGAAGTCAAGTACGGACCAAGGACGCCAAGGACGATGTTGAGTTCGCTAACATTAAGAACAGGCATCCTGAATTAATTAACAAAAGGATACCATGCGTCAACAAGTCAAGACGTGGTCTATGGTAATAAGAAGGTGGAATGGATAATAAGAATAAGACTATGAAGAGAGTAGCTGGGGTAGGAGTATGGGGGACAAGGAAGAGAGGTATTGGCGTTGCTTAATAAACACCCAGGTAAGACTGGCCGCGTGTCTTAAGGGCGCTTCAGGATGATTGACATGAGGGATAGACATGAGCCATGTCGGGACGTCGGATGTGACCCGCAGCAGCTTTCCTTAACAAGACGAAGATTTTCTCCTGCTGAATCGCGTCCTGACTCGACAATTCTCGAGAGAGATATACTCTTTCGCCCAGAAAACAGGGGACGCACCCGGTTCCCAGTGTCTTTTACTACCTAGTTTAGTACGTTTCCCCTGGAAATCATGGTCCTTTGGACATGGGTTCAAAGCAATACGAAGCAGATAGTTAACTAGGAGAAACAGGTGAGCTTTCCTAACGAGACTGCCAAGAGTCCGTCGTCAGGTTGGTCAGAGTCGTGACGAATGAGCGTTCACGCGAGACATGGATCAACATAACCACCGAGGGACGTGCGGTTAAGGTTACCTTCGCCCCCATGTTGCTTATCTCCCGCCAGATCTAAGATGAAATTGGGTTGGCGATCCCAATAATAGAACCCGAAAGGGAGGAATTACATCAATCTTTTAATAAGTCGTCGCAACCTTTACTGAACAATGAATGGTGATATCATAGCCACACACACACGACATCGCCCTTGTCCATTGATATGTGGACGCAAAACATAGGGTAAGATGGCGTATACGCCTCCAGAAGTATCCGCTTGGCCGGGTGTACAAGTTTCGACAGGTCCAAGGTCCAAGCCGGCAAGTCTGCTTTAGAAAGAAAAGAAAACTGCTGCTGCAGAAAGAGAGTTGCTGACAGAAATACTCGGTGGCTATGGGGGCAATATGGCGATAACGGCTCCGGGCTGAAAGGTTTGAACAGTATGGAATGTGTCCGCCATTCGTGGTGGACGATAAGGGCGCAGAAGCTAACCCCTTACTTCTGAAAAATGCGCCGAAGGGTGAGGTGGCTGTTGATTAGTGCGAGACATTCTATAAGCTAGTGGTACGCCTGCTCATGTGTCTCGCAAGGGTTAGCAGCCACTGCCCCTTTTTTTCAGCCCAGCACCGCCAGGGCTCTCAGCCTGTTAGCCTGTCTGCCTGTTTCATCAATCAGCGGATCGACACCCCTCCGGTTATGCTTAGACGTTAGTCAAAACCAGATCTCACCTTTATGGGGATAAGGTTGTGCTTCTTGCTACTGTTACTAGCCTGGAAGAAGTACGAAGACAGAGCGTATGGCATTAATAAGATTGATTGCCTTTGTCGGGACTTCTTCTCCCCCAATTTCTTCCCTTTCCGCTACATCCCCGTTGTGCCGTGGAGGCTGAAAACTTCGAGTTATCCCGCATTAGGGTGAGGTGTGGCTGATGAAAAACGCCTAGCCAAGACGTCTCGGTAGGCCACCACGGTCGCTTCCACGCGCACGCATCGTGAGGAAGGGATGATGCCATTTGCAGCGATAGAGCAGCATCGCCATTTCTTTAAAAACTAGGGGCATTATGAACACCGCATCAGCCGGTCTCTTGCAGTAACCACCCATATCCAACCGATAACAGCATGGATTTTACAGATTCCCACTCGTGTGTCGGGCAAAACTGGTTCTGTGCCTTGTCACAATGGCGAGCGTGACGAGGCGTTCTAGAGCTCTGTGGCTGTCTTGGCGCCAGCTGGAGATGGCGGATGCTCAGTGTTGGCAGCAGCAGGCTGAATACAAGAAGAGGCGTCTCGTCGACCTAACAAGTCTTCTTGATTAAGAGAGCGTTTCGTGTTCAAGTTTACAGACCAACGCGGAAGGCATTTAGGCATTTTATAGCCATGCCCAAGCAAAATATCGGTGGGTGGCGGTCTGGCCTTGCCTTCGCCACTTCAGTGGCAGGCCTGGTTACACTCACCAACCTGGTTTGTCTCCTCGTCGCCCTTCCGATTGTTGACATGTCCAGCAACGGCGAGGGCTATCTTTACACAGGGAACTGCAAAACTGCCAAGCAATTCAGCATATGGATTCATCTTGCCATCAACATCTTGGCCACCCTGCTGCTCGGCGCTGGAAACTACACTCAACAGGTTTTGACTGGACCTACGAGACCCGAGCTTGACAGAGCTCATGCCAAACAGACGTGGCTAGACGTCGGTGTTTCCTCAATCCGGAACCTTGGCAAAATCTCTTTCAAAAGAGTGGCGGCATGGACGGTATTAGCCATTAGCTCGCTTCCTATCCACTTGCTGTAGGATAATTCTAGTGAAATATGAGTAAACGGATGCTGACGTTTGATAGCTACAACTCGGTTGTGTATTTCGAAACCAGCGCCAACAAGTACTGGGTATACCCTACCACGCACAGAAATCTCGTCAACTCAAGTTACCCGTATAGAAACGAAGAATTTGATGCCCTCAAGACGTCACTAAACGAGTTTGAAAGGCTCACTAATAGCGAGTGCATGGCTGCATATGGCCAAAAGCTCGTATCCGGTCGATCTGATGTCATCCTCATCCTCGATCCCTCAACAGTCGACACTAAGTTCAGGTACACGGTACGGTGGTCCGGAGACCCTAACAGACGTGGGTCAGAGCCGTATGACTGGATGTGCGGCAGAAAAGCCTGGGCGGATGAGCAGTGCGATGTGTCTTCTCTAGACGTAGACAACTGGCCGCTTTATTCCGACGACAAATGGGTGAATAAGACCTCCCCACGGGTGGAATATTGCCTCAGCAAACAAACTCCTGAGTACTGCAAACTGGCCCTCAACATATACCTTCTTGCTATTGTTGTGGGATGCAACGTGGTCAAGCTTATCGGGCTGGGCTTGACTTGGTTGTGCTTGAAGCAGCAGCCGCTCCTGACTCTTGGAGGTTCGTTCAAACAGCCCAATTTGTTCACCATGTGCTTACTTTTCAGCAGATGTCATGGCCTCGTTTCTCCAAGACCCAGACCCAGGCACTAAAAGCCGCAGCCTCATGTCAAAGTCTTCTGGTCACCGACTGTACTGGGGGCCCGAGTTACGGGAATGGCTCCCGGGGAAACACCGTTGGGCTGCATCCGTCTCAGTCCTTCGATATGGGGTAACTGTAGTCCTGTAGAGACCCGTTTCGGCCCATGTCCTGATGGCAAGCTAACAAACAACAGTTGTGCTGGCGCTCTCTCTTTGACCTCTTACCTCTTATATCTGGGGGTTGAGCACGTGTCTGTATACGAAACGCCCAGTTTGGCCGCCCTGTGGAACCGAGGCTTTGGGCAGGTCAGCGTTGACACTCTCATCGATTTTACAGAAATCATGACTTTGGAGGGACCTGTGGTGATGGTGCTCGTTGCCAATCTTCCGCAGCTGATTCTTTCCCTGCTTTACACTGCACTGAATGGAATGTGGACTGCCATGCTCGTTGGAGTAGAATGGAATACCTATGGTCAAGAACACAAAGGTCTTCGTACGAGCTCCCCGGCCGGAAATCAGCGTAGGACTTACTGGCTGTCGCTTCCTTTGGTAAGTCCTTCCTTTTTGCCAGAGTTTGTACTGAGGGCTGATCACTGCATGGCTTGGGCCAATAGAGATACGGACTGCCTCTTCTTGCCGGGTCTGCAGCATTGCACTGGCTCATCTCTCAATCTATCTTCTTTGTGAGACTGGTCATCTACGAGGACGGAACAAAAACGGATGTCCAGGGGCAAGCACTGGTCAGTTATGACTTTAGGGAGACCACCTGCGGATACTCCCCTATAGCCATCGTGTTTACGATAATTCTCGGCGCGCTGATTCTGCTAATTACTGTCGGGATGAGCCTCAGACCGATGACGACGGCCATACCTGTAGGTGGACCATGCTCTGCCGTCATTAGCGCTGCATGCCATGCACCTGAAGGGGACGAGGATGCTGCTCTGAAGTTGGTACGATGGGGGGCAGTGGGAGGAACGAACAAGCTTTGCGTGACGAGCTGGCCCGTAGAGCCGCCCGAGGTTGGGAGACTGTATTAGTTCAGAGATGTCTCATTTAGTTACTGTTTGAGTACCTAATGGATGATCACGGTGTGAAACGTTTTCCAAACATCTCCGATATAAACAAGGCTTGCTTCCCCTTGAAACTCATCTTGGCAGCTAAACACTCGGCCTTCTGTCTATCCTCGCGCCCTTCCCATTACCTAGACTATCTTCAGTGCAGTCTCCTGTTCAACTACCAAGTCAAACTCAGTCCGGAACCAATCATCTCTCGCTGCCCAGTCCTTAAAGGCAAGAGTAATAAGAGCAACTCTCTCGAACGAACTGCCACTACTTGCCTCAGTCACCTTTCTCAGAACAAGGAAATAGTCAGTAATCACATCCGTTGCGAAAGATTGGTTATCGTAGAGATGAAGAAGAAATACGCGTGCATGTCGACAAGCAAATCCGTCATTCCTGTCAAGAAATTCAAAGTCGACTCGGTCATCATACTTGTAATCAGGAAAGAAGCTCGGTTCGGCGCCCTTGAGCACAAGGCCTTTGATGTCGCTGCCCGGTGTCACAGGGCAGGGTGTTATCTTCGGGCTTCGTGTACTCATCCACTGGTCATTTTCGATACTGTACGGGATTCGACTTCTCGAGGTCGTACAGCGTCGACAGATCCGGCGGAGGTATACTGGGCAGAGAGATGCTCGTATCCATACGTGTGCGGACTTGACAGCTCCGGTTCTATCAACCCCGGCGGGCTCGCACTCAACCTCCTGTATCTTGTCTTCAAAGTCTTGTCTGTGGCGTGTCCTCATTGTGTAGATGTAATCTATCCCCATGGTACTGTCGATACTTGCCCACGACCAGCTGGGTGCTCTCCAAACAGACGCCCGAGGCTGATCCACAGGTACATTGACGACCCAGAGTAGCCCCTCCGCGAAATTTGCTCTCCAAAGCCCAGCAAGAAAGTCATCTCCTGTGATGCGGCCAATGTCCTTGGCACATCCCGATAGAGCGGGTAATTTGTCACTCAAATGGGTGATCCGAAGCTTGGTATACTGCATGACCGTCTTCTGCCAATGCTGACACAACTGCTTTGCCGAGTACTGTCCTTTGATACTGTAGAGCTTCTCAAGTTCACCATATTGGTTCTTTCCTTGCATCATCGCCTTGCTTGCGGGAGTCCCTGGTTCTGGGTGTGGAGGCATAAAGCGGCTGCCGCACTCGCAAGTCTCGTTCTGACGACATTCAAATTGGAACTCTCGATATGTACAGTAGAGAATTCTCCGAGACAACATCCGCTCTTGGTAAATCCAGGCTCGAGTCAGGGCGGGAAAGGCTTCCATGAACGTTTGGGTATCCGCCACTGCACCCTCGCCATTACAATAACGTGCAGCAATTAGGGTATCCAGTCCATCTGATTGGACACGAAAGCACGTGTCGCTTAGCTTTTCTGGACAGAAGCAACCACCGCGGGAGTCGGGCGATGATATTGCAGCTATGGTGAGGAAACTGTTGTGATAAATGTCTGCCATCTTGCTAGACTCGATTTGCCAGTCTTCGGGTGAGTCTTGGATGATGCATAGGGAATCAATCCAGAGATATCGAATTCCAAGACTCCTTGTCAATGTCACAGCGTCTCCGAACGTCTTAGGAAGGACCGCAAAGGGGATGCTGTTGAGATGACTGGCGATTGTTTGCGATGTGGTTGTTATGAGTTTATCCTTGCCCCAGCAATGAGAAAGGCATGCATAGGTACCAGTGCTACCGCGTGTTTCAACAAGTTGGATGGCAGAATCATCGGAGATGCTCGTCGGCTTGAGGTCCAGGCATCGCTTCGGAAGGGAAACGTCTCGACCGGAACCACACTGTCCATGTGTTGTCTCACAATCTTGTATCCAGCTTTGTGCGAGATTCAATGAAGTGGGGGTGGATGTATCTCCTGTGAGAACTCTTGCCGACTTCAAACCATGGATGACAGATTTGGCTCCTAGATCATCACTGGGTGAGCCCTTGATCATCACGTCGAGCATTTTACATACCTGACGGCGAGAAGAGCTGAAAAGAGAATGTTTTTTGTTTGTCCTGAACTTTAAGGAGAAAGCCATAACGAATCCATTCGAATACTAGATGATCGACATCCGTGTTTTCACGACTTGGCAGGAGAGTCTTCAGCAAGGCGTGGAAGAATTGACAACAGCCACAGCCGTTCTCGCCAGAATTCTCTACGTCTTTCAACGTGAAAGCTTCTCGTTTGAACTTGAGGGAGCTATTGGCAATTCTCGTGTCGTTCTTTATAGTCTGGCGCTGCTTCAATATCGATGACTTGCCGAGTTTTTTGATGTCTTTTCTCTTCTGTCGTTTCTCGGCTGGGGTTGTCGTACGCCGCCCAGTCACATCTTGTCTGGTTTTCCATGCTTCACAATCGAGAAGACAGTCTTGTGTACCGAATTGATCAAAGATGTAGATATGCTCTGCCTCATCCTGAGTAACAGGCGTGAGAGCTGCGACCTCGTCAAGTGTAATAGGTATGAGTTTCATTTTGCCATGGAAGATGTGTTGATGAAAATGCGGGGTTTAAATTGTTGAAATGCTTCAGCCTTGTTGGGTGTAAGCTTGTATGTGTGTGATTGGAAGAGCTACGGGCATTTGACGCAGTGGCCCCTGGAACGACCACCTTCGATCCGTCAATGGGAGCTTAAGCGCCGAGCCTTGGATGTAGGGGAATATCCCCAATCTGCTCCATCTTCTTCTCTAGCAGGAGCGTCATCTGCTTCACCGTCTCCTTATACCGCAAATCATTATAGACATTGAGTAGTTCGAGCGGGTCCTCCTCACAATCAAATAACTCCCACTCTTTCTCTGACTTTCTGCCTGGTCTCGACCCCTCAATGCCAAGGTCCTCATTATACCAATAAATAAGCTTGTACCAATGATCACGCACGCCATAATGCGCACAGGCATGGTGCACCGCATCATTATGCATCCAGTACCTATGAAAGGCAACCTGCTGCCAATCCCCCGGCCGCCGACCGTTCAAAAGCTCTCGGAATGAAACACCCTGCATGTAGCTCGGGACCTGCAAGCCAGCGAGATCGCAAAAGGTTGGGGCAAAATCGACATTGCAGATAATATCATCGCACATAAACCCAGGCTGGATCTCCTTTGGGTGGCGGATTAAGAAAGGCATTTGAAAGCTCTCCTCGTACATGAACCTCTTGTCGCACCAGCCGTGTTCACCGAGGAAGAATCCTTGGTCCGAAGTGTAGACCACGATGGTGTTTTCTGCGAGGCCCTGCTCGTCTAGCCAGTCTGGCATACGGCCAACGTTTTCATCAATGCTGTGCATTCGCAACCAGTGTCGAGGTGCTGCTAGTGGGAATTCTACTGCTGTAACTTGTTCGTTATTTCACTAAAGTCTGCCATCAGGTTGCTAATTTTTGCTCAGCTCCATCCCCTGTAGCTTCTTCATCACCTCAGCCTCAAGCTACGTCTCTGAAGTCTCCCCCACAGCCCTGAAGCCTTACTTCACAACCTACATCAACCTCTGCTGGGTCATCGGTCACTTGGTCGCCGCCGGTGTCCTTGCAGGCATGGTCAACATGAACAACCAATGGTCCTATCGCATCCCGTTCGCCATCCAGTGGATATGGCCGCTCCCCCTCGCAGTGGCGTGCATATTTGCCCCAGAGTCTCCATGGTGGCTGGCTCGAAAGGACCGACCGGTTGAGGCTGAGGCGTCACTGTGAAGACTTTGTTCCGCGCCCGAGGATGTTATTGACCCGCGTCAGATGCTAGCCATGATCAATGCGACGCTGAGACTGGAGAAGGAGACTTTGAGAATCCAGGGGGTTACCTTGATTGCTTCAAGGGAACTAACCTCCGCAGGACGGAAATCGCCATGGTTAGTTGGGGGTGCCAAATTCTTCCTGGCTTCGTCATTCAGAACTACAGCACGTATTTCTTTACTCTTGCTGGGTTGCCTGCTGGGAACGCCTTCAAGATGTCTGTTGGTAAGTTGATGTTTTCTTTCCTTCAAACCAACCTCCAGCCGCTTACATCCATTTGTTCAACAGGCAACTACTCTATTGCATTCGTCGGCACCGTCCTCTCATGGCTGATGATATCACGATACGGCCGCCGAACTATCTACATCGCCGGTCTCACAGCTATCCTCCCCATCATGTTCACCATCGGGTTCCTCGATCTCGCGCCGGATGCATCTCGCGTTCGATGGGCACAGGCGTCAATGCTGCTCATCTGGTTCTTTGTCTACAGCCTCCATCGGCCCTGTATCGTTCGCCATTGGCACCGAAGTCGGGGCATCTCGCCTACGCACAAGGACAATCGCCCTTGGCTGGAACACTGACTATCTGCTCAACATCGTCAACACTGTTGTAGCTCCGTACATGCTCAACCCGGCCAATGCCAATTTGAAGGGTAATGCTGCGTTCCTGCCGGGAGCACTGACGGCATGCATGTGGATATAGGCGTTCTTCCGACTTCCTGAGACAAAGGGAATGACTCCCGAGACTCTGGATCACCTCTTTAGGAACCGTGTGCCTACTCGGAGGTTTGTTGAAGAGGTCAAGAAGTATCAGTAGTCAACGTATATCCGGCTGCTGCGATGCCAAGAGAGGAAAGATACACAGATAAACTCTAGTCGTATCTTTCCATTTCTCGTAGCTTCTGACAGAGTGTTATAGGTCGAGTTCTACGTCTTACATAACGCGAGTTGAGTTTCATGTAGCGAGACAAACTAAACGACCGACACCTACATCGGGGAAAGACTGCGTACTGCGTGGGCGGTTCGGGCGAAGGAGCCAATCATTACGCCCTCTGCCTTGGGGTAGAAAGAGGTGATGCTGTGTATTCTAGGAATAACACATCGCTATATTTGGGCTTCAATGGCAGATTTCAGAAAACGAATTTTAATACAACGTGTCGCAAGAATCTTGCATTCTTCGTAAATACAGGTGCCAACTCCGATCCGATTTCTGTCACTGACGCTCATCTCCCAACACCGCTTCCCTCGACCCTTGGCATTGCAGTTCCTATGACGTGTCGTTCCTTATGATTCCTCTGATCCACTGGATTGCTGCTTCAGTTTCCGACCACGAGTACCAGGACTGCCTAAAAACGAGTACCGCCTCCTCTGGCGAGCCCATAGTGTACATCCCCGGCACACTATAGGCGTAAATCTCTGGGTTAAGCACACCTGGCCAGAAGTGTGGGTTCATCGTCTTGACCTTCTCGTACAGTTGCATCGCCTGACGCCGCATTTCGGCAACTGCCTCCCCAAGGTCACCTCCAACGATGTCCTCGCGCGACAGAAGCACATCACTCATAGCTTCCTCCTTCAAATATTCCATCCGAGCGGCGATTGTCGCGTTGGGCTTCTTCTTCACGAATGCCTGCAGTCCCATCAAGTCCTTCATCAAGCGAACCTTGATAAGTGTCAAGGCTACAAAGAAGGAGAGATCAATGTGCAGGGGCTTCTCATCCACAGGCTCGAGCGCGTTCTCCCCCTTCAAATCGAGAAAAGGCAGTTCCATGTTTCCCCATTCGTAAGTCGAGGTCGCCTTGACAGCATACCATTTGATGAAGTCGTACGCGTCTTGATCCCTTCCTAGACGGAGAAACAGCCCTGGAATCGAGGATCGGACGCCCATGTTGTCGCCCCGAGAGAGTTGAAGCAGAGCAAGAGAATGGTCGAGTGCTGCTTGGACGGCCTCGCCCGTGCGGACGTTGAGAAGAGCTGTTACATATTCGTGCCGAGCTCTCATATATGGACGAGTTCCTTGAAAAGTCCAGAAATTGCCCATGGCGTTTTCGAATGCGTCTGGTGGGGTGTTGGCATCGCCAGGGTTGGCCCGTAGAGCGGCCTCTTCCCTTTCGAGCTTGGTCTTGGTCTGCTTGATCGGAACGCATTGGACCTTATGCCTGGGTCGATCAGCTCTTTGATGTTCAACGCCACAGTAGTTCACGACGTGGCAAGCGCTGCAACGGAAGAGCTTGGCCCCCTGCACAGTGGACTTGCAAGGGTTTGGGTAGACATTGCAGGTCTGGAAGGGAAGGCCAAGATTCATTCGCGGCATGTTGGTCAATGATGGCCGTCAGGGCCTTGGCTTATAGTAGGATGATTAACGACTTAGACCATCTAGAAAGAGCTTGGATGTTGAGCTATGTTGCTTAGTCGCGCTCCTGAGTGACGATTGATCTGACTGGCCGGAGCGGATTATAGTAGTACCCGAAGGCGCACGTGATAGCCTCATCGATGCACCAGTCGCGCTACCAATTGTGGCGCCAGTCACAGCGCAAAAGAGTGCTATACCGATAGCATAACTCAAACATAGATGAAGATGAATTATGGGCAAAAGCTGTATGTCATTATGTACTGAGAAGGGAATTAGAAAACAAATACTAGCCTGAAAATCCATGACTCTCATTGCAACCTCAGACAAGCCCTCCCGCAACGCTGCCCCTCAATTGAGCCCATTCTGTCAACCCTGCAACTCTGCCCTGAACTCGTAAAGCCGACCTCCCGAGCGCTCGTCGACTGGGAAGCATCTGATTTTGGTCTCTCTCTTCTCATTCTCATCCACGCTGACTCTCTTGGTCGCCCCTGCAATAGAGGAGAAAGTCATCTCGCGCTGTGTACTGGTGCCGTCGCTCTGCATCGCCGAAATGCCATGGTACACTCCGATGCTAGCGATAACGAATGAGACGGCGTAGACAGCTACGAGAATCCTCCATTCGTAGTCAAAGTAGTTTGCTACATGACGACGTACACACTCGTATCCTGTGTCCTCGCCGCCGACGTTGGTGCCTGAAAGCTTGGAGGGGTCGGCTGCCCACGCCACCGCAAGGAGTTGACCATCTGAAAGAAGAGATATGAGAAGATCCTCATAGGCTCGACGTACCTCGTCGTGGAAGTTTGGGAGGAGGAGGCTTTCAAATTTGCCGAGGAGCGTTGTCTTTGTGATGCCGCCGTTTGCGGTGGGCCCTGTGTCCGGCAACATGACGTTGCCTTCTAGCTGCTTGCGAAACATATTCCCGATGCTGTGATATGCGGCAATCTCACGATACCTGGGATAGTCTCTTCGCGGTCTGACATAGCTGGCATTCGGTGTGATGACGTTTTTATCCAAGGTTCCGTCGGTAGGCTCTTTCTCCTCCTTTTCGAAAACCGTGTCGATAATCTTGTTCTTGTAATCTCGGTTGAGCACCTTGTATGTCTGAACCCCGTCCGTATAGTCTAACTTGACTGTGTAGTTGACCTCCCAATGCTCGCAAGCAAATATGGTCGGCTCATATTCGCTAGTCCACCCCTTTGCACTCTTGTTACGAGCATGCGGAACGCTCAAGTCCTTCACAGCAGAGTATCCAATCCAGATGATTGGTTCAGTTCTGATGGCGCCGAGATTCTGAGGGAATGGAGGCTCAGCCGAAGGGACACCTTTGTCCGTCAAATTTTCCATTTGGGGGTTAACGTACTCTCCGCGGAATACGTCTGCGAAGTAGGTATAGTTCCCTCGAGGAACAAAAAGATCCGTGGTGAAGTTCTCAGGACGGATAGAGTTGCCGAATTTCTTCGGTTCGGATTCGACTCCCTTGGCCAGCTCCTCGCATCTGTATCCCGGCCCGATGAATTGGATCTGGGTTGAACAATCCCAGCCTTTGCCGCAAATTTCCTGTGCCACACTCTTTCTCTGAATTGGTTGCCCGCTGGAGAAGACGCCAGACACGATACGCTCAAAGGAAGGCGCGGGGCCAATGAAATACTCGAAGATGTCGAACTCCTCCTTGTCCTGTGTTGCCCAGTTCCCCTTTTCATAAGTCCAATTGTAGGAAGAAAGGGAACGACCATTCAGGATCTCGCCGGCGGCTTTTTTTGGTTCCTGATAGCTCGTTTTAACTTCCCCCTCAAAGTTCAGAGTCCGGACTGAGGGGCAAAGGAGAGACTCTTCTTTTTGTTTCAGCACAACGTCGAGGGTTGCTGACGTGAAGATGACGACGAAAGGACTGGCCCACATATAAAGAGCAAGAAACATGACGAACCAGGACTTGATCCATGCCTCTCTGTTGAAGAGTTCCATGACATTGTGAGCGGATCCAAACAGAGAGTCCACAGCCTCAACTGAAAAGCCTTTTTGCCCGACTGCTCTCCAAGCGATCTGTTGGTGGGCCATGATGGCAGCAACGACGAAGTTGGCCTTGGCAATGAACGAGATGAGTTGACCTAGACGGAGCCACCACTGTTGATTGGTGGCCAAACGGCCGTGGAGATGATAGTATAGGAAATGATGACCAAGGGCACCCACAACTCCGATTATGAGGCAGGCAATCATGGACCATTTGCTCTTGAGAACTCTGAGCCACCATGATGTTGACTCGGGGAGGGCAGTGGTGGTTGAGCGACGGAATACACCCACGTTGGGGGACTTGGGATCGACGACATGGACGGGAGTGTTGCCAATGAGGCCCCTTTGATTGTCATTATTGCGATCGAAGTCAGGAGAGTCTCGCAGATCGGGGCTTAATGGGTCAACCCAAGGACCATGTTGTTGCGAGATTGCTTCGAAAGGTTGGGGAGGACTAGTCGGCGACTGCGGTGAAACGGCATGCGGCGAGACGGGATGCGGCGGATGGGCCTGGCCCGGGTACGGTTGAGCTGGGTAAGTTTGCGGGGAGACGGCTTGCCCAGGTGGCGGGGAGATGGATTGATGAGAGAATGACTGTGTGGGATAAAGTTGAGGTTGGTAGGCTTGCTGAGAAGCCGGATGGTGCGAGAAGTCTTGCTGTGAGTGGTCTTGCTGTGAGAAGCTTTGCGGAGGGTAGTCTTGGGTCGTGTAGGTTTGTTGAGGGAAAGCCTGAAGGGGGTAGGCCTGGTGTGAGAAGGCCTGCTCCTGCCGGTCGCCTGGCGGTCCGCCCGCCAACTGTTGGTGATTCTCGGGTCCCATCTTGAGTCGATATCGAGACGCGGCCAGTATGATGTCCCGATCGATGTTGTTTGAGGCAAGTGGAAGATCCAACGAAAACTTCAAAAGAGCCCCCAAGCTGACTGACTTGAAACGAACCTAGGTGATGATATGGAGCAGAAAGTGACAGTTCTACCTGCTCGCATGTGGCATCAAAAACGCCTCCAATATTCAGCTTATGCAGCTAAGAGACAGCCTGCCTTTGGCCTCGAGGCTAGATAATGGTGCATCCTAGTAATAGAAGTGTCACTGACCAAGTCCACCAGATTCTACCCATAAGACTTGCTTCTCGAGATCGGGATGACTTGGTCGCGGATACGAGATGTGATGGCTGGGCCATGGCTTGGTCGAGACCCTGTGCATTGTCAGTTGCCAAGCAAAACAAGGCTATGGGAGGCGAGAAAACTGGCTCTGGGCCCATGCAAGACGGGAAATGATGGTGTTGGTGAAACTGCGGCTGGCGAGAAAGAGACGGAAAGCAACCAGTACACAGCTTTTGGTGGATAGCAACAGAGCCTCATTCGCGCAGTCGAGACAACGGGATGAAAGGGGGCGGAGGCTTGGCTGTCAGACTGCAGATAACCCTGGTAGTAGCGGTGTGTGCTAGCACAGCCTGATCTGGATAACACCTTAAAGCTAGACCTGACGGTTGCCCTTTTTCTTGGTCTAAAGAGATACGTTGGGTCGTGATACAAATCGTATATCCGTCTTTCGCAACCATTATTCCATATTTGTTGTCCAGACTGTTGTATCTGACATAAGAATTGTAATCGTAGTTCTCGGAGGCCCGCTGAGACACAGCTTCGGGATTTGTGTTGGTCGCCCCCCCTGCAGGCCCCCTCATCAGGTAGATTTCTTGCGAGTGGCTGGTGGCTGTAATTTCGAGAGCGGGGAAGAGAGCCTGCAGATTCACTTGGCTTGCAGGCAATCTCATCCTTACTCCTGCTCGTCGGACATAGATCTAAGTTGATTGGATCGGGTACGGCGATGTTGCTCCGAGACGCCAACACACTGCCAGCATATTAACAACTGAATTGTTATGCTAACATGCATCGCTGCTCTCTCTTCGAGATTAAGAGTTGAAATGAAGTCGACTCCCAAATAGGCTGATCTCTTTACTACCTTAAGATCTAAGACTCGCTATTTTCTTTGCTCTCCTGCGCCAGCTCCGGTATTGATTCGTCCGAACCCTCCGAAGGGAGGATCGCCTTTGAGGTTCATTGGTGATGAAACTCTCAGCACTCACAAGGGAAGCCTCGCTATATATACCGGACGCGATCGCCGCTCTCGCTAAATTCACAGATCGCTCAAGACACACGATATTGTCATCGTCTAGCAACCGCGTTGGTGGTGCATATTCGACGCCGATACCGACGTGCCCATGTCCATCTATTCCGTGGTAGATGCCATACTGATAGAGCCTATTAGCCAGCGTCACCTGCGCCTTCATATGCTCTTCTGTATCTGCAGAATCTTGCAGCCAAAATTCAGGGCATAGCAAGACATCGCTCCGATAAACAAGAGACGCAAAGTCCACAAGGCCATATACAGGTCTGCAAGTCCTGACAGGCCCACGAGGTCTCAATATCCAATTGCTGAGGCAGTATATAATCATGATGCCGAATGATGCGTAAAAGCTTCTGGCGTGAATGTGAACGTTGTAATTGCCATTTTTGGCCTCGCTAAAGTCGAAGATCCGGGCCACTACAAGGTAAACAGAGTTGCTAAGTGTGGCCAAGACAACACCAAGAATGATCTTGTAGTGGCCAAGTTCGATGGCCTGAGCTATGCACCCAAAAACGCTGGGAGAGAGGTAATCCAGGAGCATGCTATTCGCCGCGGTGGCACCCTTCAAAATCTCGTGTCCTGGCCCGAATATCCGATGAAGATCCTCATTAGGTAGAGGACTTGCCATGTTCTGGATTGGCATCACCGTGCGCATGTAAACGTCTGAAGATAGAAATGTCTGATGGAACAATCCGTACGCCAACGCGGGAAGAAGTGAAAAGACAATGGCGCGCTGTAAAGTGCCCGAGAGTATTGAGGTGAGACTGAATGGTCGGAATATCAGGCCCTTGGCCCAAGCATAGGCCGCGACAGCTAGAAGAATAAGGCCCATGGCTGTGGTGAAGATGAGATACCAGTCGAATAAGTACAAATTCCAGATTCGATCAATATCCGTTCCGTAAGACTCCAGTTCGAAATCAGAGGAATAGTGAGCTTCCCGTCGAGTGAGTTGCTCCTCAGATCTGAATGGGCCGTTTCTGGGGAGGAATCTCACGCCGTGAGTGATAATGTTGGTATCTTCTTGCTTCCAGTACCCAAGACGAAGAACAAGGCCATTTCTTGACCATGTTCTCACAGCATTCTTGAGTGGTCTGAGATCGGAGTAGTCTATCCCCTCAAAGCTATCGAATACGTTGGGGCCCTGAAGAAGGCAAAGCTGCGAGGCAAGGGGAGCAGGATTCCACTTCAGACCGGTCTGTCGGCTGCGTAGATGAAAGAAAATCCAGAAAGTGGTTGAAAGAAGCCAGAGGTTGATGGTCAGGCCCACGAACCCAAATAATTTAGAGACATGGATCTGCCAGCCTCGACCGTCCTCAACAAGCTGAAACAAACTGGACTTCAGAGGTGTCAGAAGCCATGTGCCCAGGATGGTAAGGTTAACCACTGCGCTCAGATAGTCACCACTTTTGAAGAGTGAGATGATCTGCTCAGGATTCAAATTTCCGCTAGGCACTCCGTTTAGTGACATATTCAGCAAATTCTTCGGCGGGTGGTCACCATCTTGCCACGAGGAGGATATAGGAATATTTGCCAAGCGCACGTAAGGAATGATACGGTTATACCACTGCGCTGTACCTCTCCAGGATACAGTAGTGAGAAAGCCGACCAATCCAGGCATGTAGAGCCACATCCAAAAGCTGGAGCGGGTCCCAAAGCGGAACCAAGGAGGTTGTATTTCGCCCAAGACCATGAGAGCTATAACGCCGCCCATGCACAGAAATTGCCACAGCATGAGTGTAGATAAGTACCATGTATTCAGCACTGTAGGACGGAAGTTTAGCTCGGGGAGGCTGGTGGTTCGTCGGGCCTCTTCCTCGGTGATGGGGATGAAAGGTGTCGAGGTACCTGGATTGTTAGTCCTCATTCAAAGATTTGGCAGTTAGGGCTTACCACAGTCTGCTGATAAGCCACAAGGCTGTTCAGAAGATAGAGTTGCATTGTCTTGGGCATTGATCAAGCGCTCATTAGCGTCCTCGGGGACTTGGCTGGCGTTGGCGTGACGCTCAAAATGATGATAGCCACCATGATCCCTGCCAGTCATACTGCGAAGTGGGAAGCCGTCCATTCTGTGGAAATTTTGTCTGGGCAAGTCAGAAAAGAATACAGAGCCTTGCAGCTTCTATATAAATACTTGACGAAAGGGAGGCGGAAGGAAAGGTTGGGCTGGTGTTGGGTAGCTCTAATGTTATGCCGTGGTGCTGACGGAGTAAACGCCACGGCGGTTGCGGTGCAATATTGTCCAATCTTGATTCCAGGACTCACAGCCTGGTCTACATGTCTTTTGCACTTTTCAGAGGGCTTTCTTGGCACCTTGGGAGTCGTCTCGGAACTGGAGCCTGCACCGATGGACTGCGCCCCAATGGGAGGGGTGCGACTCTTTCGAAATGTAACCCCATTGGGGGCGGGGGAGGGTTGCACAGCTGAAATGCTTGACTCATTTCTTTTTGAAGACCAAGAGCCATGTGCCATGACATGGGGACCATTTTGTGATTTCAAAAGAAAGCTTGACTTTATGGAGAAGCCGAGATCTAGAGGGCGCAGATGATGGTCGGCACTATTGTATAAGAGAACCCTAAGCAAGCTCAACTACCTAAGCGAAAGAAGCGTAGAGTATATGAGAATGACTACGTGGAAAGATCGATGTACTCTAGTTAACAGTGGTAGTGACTCCTTGACTTGATACCATAACCAAGGGTGCACCAACTCTGGAGGCCATGAAGAAAGAAATCCAAGCATATCCCAACTGCTTAGTCGCATAGTGCGGGAAAGATACTCAAGGACAAGAAGGTGATGTGTTGTGGTGATGAAGAGACCAGGTAGCTAGCTGCAACAGCGATGCATCTGTACTCTTTCACGAGTCACTAAGTACACGAGAGGGGAACCAAACCCCAGAAGCCTCCAGGAGCACCATTGATTGCTCCAGATACGCTCTCCAAGACCTTGATGGCAGGGCAAAACGCTAAACGCATATAAGTTAGCACTGTATGTATAGTGTTCAGGACAATAAAAAGTGCACAAAACACGTGAGGGGGACAGCAATAGTGCTTACAATTTGTCGTTTTGAGCGAGACTCGGATTTGAACATTCACGTCGTCGCCGAAGTTCTTGTATACATGGATGTAGTTGGTAAACTTGGACATCTTGCATTTCTGGAGAATGGGATTGAAAGATTGGCCGTAATAGGTTCTGACAGCTGGCTTGGCCGTCTCGGGAGTGACGGTGAGCTTGACGCTCTCGGCGATGTGTCCTCTGGTGTGTTTTCCTCTGTAAGTTCCGGTGATCTCGACCTGAACCCAAGCCTTCCTGCGTCTGCTGTTGTCCATGTGGTCAACCTTGCGCGTGTACTTGGAACCTCCATCGCAAAAGCCTCCTCTGCAAAGAGAGTGGATGGCCTCCCCCAGAGTCTTGCGAATAGAGGCCTCGCAACCGTAGTCGACTTGGGTCTTTCCCAGAAAGACCTTGGTCTGCTTCTTGGCCGCCCGAGAAACAACTGCTGAATTCCCATAATGGTCTGCAGACTGTCCATCGGCGCGGATGGTCTCAAGATCGTAGTTGTTGTCCCAGTCAAGCTCACCGACAGGGGTCATGAACTGAGTAGATTTGTCATAATCCTCGAGCGCATTGTTTGCTGGGATCACGAAGCCTGACTCAAACTCCGCTTCGCCATAAATTTCGGGGGATGGGGCTCCGAGAGTGAGAGCCACTATGGAGAGGGCAAAAAAGGTAACGCGCATCCTTAATGATAGGACAAGGGTGACTGGATGTTGGTGGGAGGGGTAAAAGGATTGAGCGAGTGGTGATATTGAGATCTAAAGTTTCAGAGTCTCCGCGGGAGTTACTATGCTTGTATATTAGAGTTTATTGATATCACATTGATAGACCTTATGCATTTCTCAACTCTTTACTGGCAGGTGGTGCTGAAACTAGCCAGTAAGTTCAGCATGGTCTTAATGTGGTAGTCGAGTTGCGAGCGGCGTGAAGCTAGGGCCTCTATGCGGGTTTAGCTGGAAATTGATGGTTAGCATGCAGCTAATTTAGTAACCAATTTGCGAGAAAGGTGAATCTAGAACGACAGACAGAGAGACATCCTGTAAGCAAATTTCCTTTTAAAGCTGCAGCTAAGGAGATAAAGTAAAATCCAGGGACTGTCTGCCACCACTCGGAGGTTGTCACACGTCACCATTGGACGATATTGCAGGTTTGCCCGCGATACCATCCAATATTGTTTCCCTCCCCTTATAGTGGCTTGACTCTGAGTGGGGAAAGCAGCCTAAAAGTAGGGCTATTACCTAGCATTAAAGTAAATTATTCGCTCCCTTTAAGCTTGGCATTTTTTGAGTAAAATATTCTTTATCTTTAAAGTGCTTAAAGCTGACCACAGCAGGGCGCCCAGCTCCATCAAGACTGTGGGAGATACCAGCACCGCATGCAGATCTCTCCCAAGACCGAGTCTTATTACCCTACCCGCGCGCTCCGGGCGTTGTCAAATGGGTGTGGAGACTCAAAACCGAGATATTTTGGAACTCTGTCGTTACCTGTCTTGCCATTGCCTCGAGGGTTGAGAACCTGGGAGGTATTGCCAGCGAGTTCCTATAGAAAGAAGATTGGGAGTGATTGAGTTGCAAATACTTGCAAGAACCTTGCCCAGGCGTCTATAAAGTGAATTATTGTTCTATGGCAAGTAGATACTTTTTTCCTTTGGCGAAAATACATGCATTGTAGGGTTCTGTGAGCTCTTAAATAGAAACCTTACGGGCATGCTTTTCCGTCGTGACCCTGACTACATGTTACCTTAGATGTAGTAAGTGTTCTTGCATATCAAAGATCTTTAGGGAAAGTATGAGCGATGGGGTTCATTGTCTTGAGGAGCTATTGTGTGGAACACAATTTACCACCATTGCTAAAGGCAAAAGTGAGAAACCTTCTAACAGGCATAGAGGCAGTTGGGCCATTTATACTGCTGAATATATTGTCATCATAAGCATATAGGTACATTCATATAACATCATATACGACACATGGCTTGCCCTGCGTGCACGCATTTTATGATGTCAATTGATTGAAGCAAACGTCCGTATTCTAACCTTGACTAATGTCTGATAGTACCATACGTTCTCCCAGTCTCTTACGGGACATTTCAGGAAATATCTCTAGTCTCCGCAGAGCCTTGGATGCTACCAAAAGAATCTTATCTTACGCATTCATACCCAGCTTCACCCGTTGATGTTTAAACTCCACCTCAGCAGTGTGGCTGAGCAACGATAGCTTCAATCTCGACCAAGAAATCACCAGGCAGCTTCCCAGCCTGAATCGTGGTCCGGGCCGGCTTAGGGTCGGGCAGCATACGACCGTACACGGCATTCATGGCAGCAAAGTCATCCATGTTGGCGAGGAACACCGTGGTCTTGATTGCATACTCCCACGATGTACCAGCCTCTTCAAGGATAAGAGAAATGTTATCAATAACAGCGGCCTGCGGCTTTGTTTAGCGAGGTTATTACAGGGTCAGATTTCAATCATAACTCACCACCTGAGCCTCGATTCCTTCAGGGATGGTTCCGTTGACGGAAGGAACAGTGCCGCTTGTATAAACCAGATCCTTGGTAGCCACGCCACCGGCTGGGTAGTATTAGCATTGGAGTCTTCTATATAAGAGACATGTTCTTAAGACTTACATAGAATCGGGCCTTTGTTGCCGAGATGGGTGATTGGCGACTTGGACCGTGCTTGAAGGGCAGGAGAGGGAGCAGCAAACACGGCTCCAACGGCAGCAAGCACCAGAGTGGTGGTCTTGAGGAGAGTCATTCCAATCATTTTGATTCAATTGAAGGAGAAAAATTGAGAGATCGAAGGACGTAGAGTGCAATTGGCTAATTGGTGAGGAGCTGAGACTTCAAGAATGGGCTGAATCTATTCATACAATCCGCCAGATGATGACTTAAATACCATCTCAAGCACGTTCTGCCAAGACGACTCTCAATGTCCCAACCCTCCGGTCGGAAACGTTATTCAGCGGCCCGGTTGGCTGGAGTAGTTGCAGTGGTAAATTAGGTTAGGCTGTGTTGGTGGTTCACCCTTATCAGTGCTGCCAAGACTATGCTTGTCGTTCTTCGCCCTACCACTTCGGGCCCTCGCTGTAGCCTAGGGTGCACTCCACACTTGACCGCATCAGCGGAATGTCACCACGCCCTGTGGTCAAGGCCAAGGCCAAGGTTCCCACTTCTGTGCATTAATGGCTCAATGGACCCGATATGGTTGATTACGAGGCACTGCAAGGGACTGAACATGTTGGTGCCTCTTCATGACATAACGGTTGGCCCTTATCGCCTTCAGTATCTTTTCTCGGCTAACTTAACTTGCAAGCCTGGGGACTTTTGCAACCGACCTTGTTCCGTCGGTGAGAAACGTTATGTCGGACAGACACCTCAGGTCCCTTATCTCTTCGGTCAATTGAATTGAAGCCCGACTTCCGGAGACTTTTCCCTAATGACAGGCCCTGGTTATGACTCCACGCGGGAATCGGAGTTAGAAATTAAACCGGTAATAAGTTTAGCGTGCTATCCCCGCCTCGTTTCGAGCTTCCCCAGCTCTGTCACTATCGTTCCTGTTTCTGTTTATCTGTTTTACGAGGATAATGTTCCTGAATATCAATGACTAAAAGATACTCTTGATAAATAGTGCCACGCGTTCCACGGGTTCTCCGAACTGTTGGTTGATGCTTCTGCTGTGGGTGACTCAAGTCCGGTGTTGCCGGACCATGACCATAATGGTTAAGGTTTAAGTTGCCGTATGTCAATGGCGCTTACAAATAAGGTTAATTGACAATTACCAAAGCAGCTACACATAGCACATAATATTCAAGCATTGGCCCAGTAGCAGCCGCTGGGAGTAGATGCAGACAAGTGAGAAGCCGAAGCTTCACATCCCAAACAGATGGAAAGCTAAGTTCTCAACTCTTCTCGTCTTTTTCCTAATCTGGGAAAATTCTACGACAAGTTCGTTGGAAATCTGTTACCCCGCGTGCCAAGAGTCTAGTGACAGATCCAGAGCGGTGGATGTTGGTAAATCTTTATCGGCGGAACTACCCCGTGTTGTTATCGTGGGAAGAAAATCCTTCGAGTTCGCCGATCAAGGTCAAGGGTTTGTGCAGCGATAAGCTCAACCGAAGCTAACAAAGTACGGAAACAACAGTAACCAACCTCGTGGTAAACGTCATTTGTAAAGACATTGCAACGCAGATCTGGTGATGTCAGAGTATCACTTACGACCCGTTTTGGGTAGTGCATACAGGTATGTTAAGCGTTACCGACACGCGGCCGGGCTGCCCTTCCGACGTCGCTTTCCTGCGCTGACCGTTATCATCTTTTCTGTTACGTAGCATCGATCTTCTAGATACAAGCGTAAAGAATCGGAAGAGAATGCGCGGGATGTCCTATCTTTTGACGAAAAGGCGCAGAGTTACATCGAGACACTGGAGCCAAGAGCAAGCTTATAAGACAATCATGCAGCTGCTCTTTCAAGGATATCCAAGCAGATCGACAAGATCCTCAACTTTGGACGTCAGTGAACCTTCATACAATTCTCAAGATGTTCACTTCCAAGGCAGCTTGGTTTTCTCTCCTCGTTCTCGGCCGCGGCACTCTGTCCAGCCCGACTCCCGCTCAAGACTCCATCTTCTTTCATGGCCTGGACAGCGTTTCTTCCGAATCGGCCCACAATGTTCACCTTACCTACGGTGATGGCTTCCCTCATGGCAGCGTCCGCGTTGTCTTTGGGGACTGTGCCCTCAAGAGCCCTGGCCAGCATCACCATGAAGTCGCCTACCTATTCACGGAGCCTGAGTCTACTCCAGACCGCCTGGTTTGGATTGTGCCAGAGGATGTCATCCAACGTGGCTGTCTCCACGCATACTCAGATGGGATTCTTGTCGGTCGATCTGAGCCCGTTAGCTTCTCGAAGCCCCTTCGCAAGCGCCAGTCTCTCTACGAGATTAGCGACTCGAATGGTCTCTGGTTCAATGGTGTGAAGTACCTGCAGGCGAAGAACAAGACATCTACTGTCTCGGTCAAAGAGGCCAAGAGCAAGAAGATCGCCATTATCGGCGGCGGAATGTCTGGACTTATGACCAGCTTGCTGTTGACATCTGTCGGAATGACCAACTGGCACATTGTCGAGTCGACCCAACGCGTCGGTGGCCGCGTTCGCACCAAGTACCTCAACGGCACTAGCCCAGACGAATACCAGTATCAAGAGATGGGTCCCATGCGATTCCCCGTTTCGGTCAAATACCCAGACACGAACGAGACTTTGGACATCCAGGATCATAAGATGGTCTTCCAACTTGCAGACGTTCTCAACGAGATGAATGGTGGCAACACCTCTGAGCTGGCGGTCAACTTCATCCCTTGGATTCAGAGCAGCCCCAACACTCCGGCCAACTCGCGAGGTTATCGTCTGCCCAACGGGCGAATTCCCAGCAGTTCTCAGATCGCCGCCGATTCCAGCATGCTGCCACCCTCTGCAAACGCCTCTGACCCCGAGGGCGCCGAGCTCGGTGAGGGTTTCGTGGACCGCCTCGTTGACCTGACACCTGAGCGCATGCGCAACATCTCCACCAACATCTTCGCGGCTCACCGCGAGGCCATCGACCGCGGCCTGTTCCACTGGTCCGAAGCCGGCTACCTCAAGTACCAGCTAGGCCTGGATGCAGACACTGTGGACTTTCTCGCCGGCTCCGGTAGCTCTCCCCTGTGGGGTGAATGGTATGACAACGTCTACTTCTCGGCCATGAACTGGCGTACTATCGACAAGGGCCTCGACTCTCTGCCTCGTGCCTTTGCGCCTCACATCAAGGACAAGATTACTTACGGTAGAAAGATTACTGGTCTTGAGCACAACAATGAAACCTCGAAGGTGTCTCTGATCTGGAGGGATGACCCCTTGGACATGACTGCGAAGTCTGAAGAGTATGACTATGCTGTTGTAGCCGTCCCCTTCTCCAAGGTCAGGCTTTGGAGGACTCCCGCCTATTCTAGCCTCCTATCAAGGGCTATCTCCACACTGAACTACGCTCAGTCCTGCAAGGTTGCTCTCCACTACAAGACCCGTTTCTGGGAGCATCAGGAGAACCCCATCTTCGGAGGTTGCGGATCAGTTGACATCCCCGGTGTCGGCTCTGTTTGCTATCCCGCTTACAAGATCAACTCGACGGGTCCTGGTGTCATCCTGGGATCCTACACTTCCGGAGTTCCGGCAAGATCCGTCGCCGCGTTGAGCGAGGAAGACCACGTCGCTCTCATCCAGCGGGCCATGGTGGAGGTCCACGGTGAGATTGCCAACGAGCAGTGGACTGGAAACTATGACCGTCAATGCTGGGAGGTTGATGAGCATCAGGCCGGTGCTTGGGCATCTCCCACTGTTGGCCAGCAAGAGGTCTTCATCCCCGCGTACCACAAGACAGAGCTCAACACCATCTTTGTTGGTGAGCACACAAGCATCACCCACGCCTGGATTTTCTCTGCCCTTGAGTCTGCCGTGCGTGGAACCACACAGCTCCTACTGGACCTTGGCCTTGTCGACGAGGCCAAGCAGGTTGTTGATACATGGATGGCTCGCTGGATCACTGTTTAGAATAGGCATCTATAAATAGCAGTTAGACAGTGCGGGTGGAGCCCGATATAATGAAGCCCGATTCTGATGAAACCCGATTTTAATGAAGCCCGAGAGTTTTAATGAAGCCCGACGGTGCTAGTGGAGCCCGATATTATGGTATTTGTTCGCTTGTTCCTAACCCGCTCCCCCGCCCCCTATAGGCGAGGCAGCCTGCAGCATAGATGCTACCCCTGGCAATTAACTCTGCCCGTGATAGCTCTGATCCCCCTTTTGCGCCCACTCTTGTTCTTGGCATAGTTCGATATAAAGAGATAGATTTCTGTCAAAGGTGTATTGTAAATGACAACTGTGACAACTATATCCTCGCTCCCATCCTCTCCTCTATTATTGAGAACTCCACGGCGTTTCTTGATTCTTCTCTCCGAAGAATGCGAATAGCTTCCACACTCATCAACATTTCGCCCATTCTACAAACATCAACATGGCCCCTGCTTGGCTTGAAAAATACATTGTGCGTGCAGACCCGACCCCGGATCCGCGACGCGCCAAGGAACAGCCGGCTTTGGAAATACACTACACCGCCCTTATGGGCCATCGCCGGATCTTGGGCGTCGAAGGCGATACGATACCACGCTACGAAGTAAAGCGAAAAGCTATCCTCGCTGCCTGGGGGGACAAGTGCTACGTCACCTCACCAGCCGATGGAGACAGGGAGGTGGCCATGATCGACTTCCACGCATTTCCGCCAAAGACCGAAATCCAATTTCCGCCCCGAAACCATGAAGTCATCATTAAGGCAACCGAGGGGTTCTACGAGTCTAGTGGCGGGCTCGGTCGTTTGCATTGGAAAGGAACAGGCATGGTTGCCTACGGCAGGGCTTCATGGGAACTGAGGGACGAGTCGGAATTGGTGATGTCGGTAACGATCGACGACCACCAGGTAAATGGGATTATTGGCCTCTGGAAGGATGGCCTTGATCCGGAGACGGTGGAGGAGCTTGTGGTCGTTGGGATTTCTCAGATCGAGGATTATAAGAAAATGTTGAGGGGTGCTAAGAGGTCCGGCGTTCAAGCAGCTGTCAGTGCATCATGGCTAGCGGGTCACTGGGCGTAAAGGGGGGGATGAGCTATAGTGCTGTACTGTGTGTGGGATAGAGAAAGTTGAATGAGCCGAGAGGAGATAGCACATACCCTTGACTACCAATAATTCCTATGGAATAGTAAACTCGGTGATACCAAGCATAGTGAGCATGGGGCATGAATGCTGGTTATTCAGCCCATGTCTGATACAATAGGTATTTAATCTAATATATATCAAACAAGAAGCTGTCAGTTAAAGATTGGATTCTACTGTCCATTGTGCGCTTTCCAGGTCTGATCCAGCATCTCTTTAGCAGTCAGCATTTTAATATCCGATAGCTGACTGTTGATGGCCTTATCAGATGGCAAATTGAACTCTCCCAAGACCATCAGCATCTCCAAGATTGCATACAGTCCCTGGAGGTGCTCCTTAGGAAAGAAGGGGTATGCAGGAACGTGGCAGGGCAGTTCGGTGATCTGCCCGTTTTTGAGCTTTTCCAGATCATCATGATAGACTTTGAACTCAGTGCCTAGTTTATCGAACTCGGTTAGTTTACGACTTTGACTACCGGGCTTTCACACTGACCTCGCGCCTCTTGGGCGAGTTCCAGAAGTTGGTTCCAAGAAAGTTTGTCGCCCATAATATACGTTGTTTCTTGCCACTCGGGAATTTCGAGTAACCTCGCAACGACCTTTGCGACGTCCAGCGAATAAGAGAAAGCAACAGGCTCATCGCCAGTACCCGGAATGGCAGCAACAGCGTTGCCAATGTCGATGACCGGGACCGTTGTAGTCAGGTGTGTTTTCATGTAAGGCATTCCCCAGTAGTCGAGGAAATAACCCGGCGCAATCTCAGTCCATTGCAAGTCAGTGGTTCGGAGAAGGTCCAACGTCTTTCGTTGAAACACAGCCCATGGATTGAGAGGTTCCTTGGACCTAATAAATTGATTGTAAATTAGTGTCATTGAACAGAACAAGCAAAGGGTATTTATGTGGATTTCGATAAGAAGCGAACTTACGAGTCGGCATTGGGAAGGCTCCGGTTACTAGGAATGAAACGCTTGGTGTGCTTGGATCGATCTGACGCACGAACTACGGCGGCTTCCACTTCAGCCAACTTGTCATTGTGAACACCGAGGCAAGAAATAACGGTATCGATCTCGTGCGTCTCCAAGGCTGATTTCAATGATTCATCATCGTCATACTGGACTAGAACGGTGGGTGCGTCTGGGTCAACCGTGGATGGCGCCTGAAACATGCGTCTCGTCAGCAGATGAAGATCCAAGGATGAAGTGGTGGGGGTCTCGAACCTGTCGACCTAGAATAATCACCGTGTGGTTGGGATGCTCTTTGAGAGCGTCTACGATGGTTTTGCCCACATGGCCTGAGCCACCCAAGACGGCAGCGTTGACCATTATATCTGATGAGGTTGGATGAAGATTGAATGGCCAGGAGGTGATTGAATATGAGTACCACAGACCGCAAAATACTCGGTATATATACCTTGTCAAATATTTTCTTTGCCTTTACCAGGCCATTGGCTGAAGGCGTAGTTACCTGGCTAGGAGACAACTCCGCCCACCTCCGGACTCCGAGCCGGTGCGAAGGCCGAAACCTATTCCAGCTTTACCAGCTTTAACACACAACTCGGACATCTTAGAATTCCGAGCTTTGCGATGGCTTGATAAACAATCCTATGCCCCGCAGCCCGCGCGTTTCATCCAAGTGATGAACATCATAAAACCTGGCGGGGGTCATCCTTCCAACGCAAAGCCTTCGAGTCATCCATCGCACCTTGGTCCACATTTCCCCAATGGCCATTAACTGGGCTCAGGTTGTCCAGCTCGCAAGCTTGGTTGCAGCTACACACTCTTCTGGTAGGGGTTTCCTTGACTGCTTGGTTTCATCAAAACTTAGAACTCATAGGGTACGGACTTTGCTCCGATAGAGTGGCTGTACACAATGCCTTGCTCTTGTTAGACCACGACACAATAACTCGGCAGTGGTTCCGCGCCTGGGATTTTGGGCGGAAGTACGGGCCTTTTGTGGTGACCGGCTCCGGCATGGGCTTCCTCGGGGCTGCTTTACTAGGTAGGTAACGTAACTTGTGCATCAAGAATCTTCCGGCTTCATTGAAAACAATAATAATATTTCCCAGACGGCATGAACAGCCCTACTTTCGGCCCTAACATTGTCGCTTCACTCTCTATGGGTTTCGTTGTCGTTTACACCGTTTTGGTTGTGTTCCCTATCAACGACAAATTGCTAGATGCCCATGCAAAGTTGATCAGCTCTAAAAGATCCGATGATGATCATCAGACTACGGACGAAATTCGGAGACTAGCCGCTGCATGGAAGGTTGCTGACCTCAAACGAACTTTTCTATCGACATTGGCGGCCTTGGCAGGTCTGATTGCTGCGTGTAAGCAGTGAAATGTCAGAAGCTGAAAATGGATTGGTGATTGTGGGATGAGGAGCTGGAGTTGTAGGACATCCTGAGTGGCAACCACAAGATTTCCTTGCTCGGAGTCGGACCTTTATCATTTAGAGAAATATTATCAAGTCATAGTGTCCGGGTGGGATGAAGTGACTGAGACAATTTACCATCCTTCCCAACTACCTACGTAGTCAAGCAAGAATGAACCCGTTCATAACAACAACCGCTGTACTGCCTGAACACAGGCTCGCCATCTTTCTACGTTGCATAAGTGAGGATTTTGAACGCGCTGGAGTCTTCCTGCGCCAAGTTCTTCACCACTAAATTCTTCATCGCCGAGATAACCAGAGTAACAATACTGAGTGACCTAACTGATAACCTAACGGCCATTAATAAGTCTCTAAGTAGCTCTTGAGCTATAACTTGTACGGCTCCCAACAAGTCGAGTGATGGCAAATTGATGAGGTCGAATCACAATCCCTCGACGATATTAAAAAGCGGCGTCGCAAGTTCCCCGGAGATCGTCTCGGCTCGGAGTTTTGGAATAGGGGCTGGTTCTAGACTCGGCAAACATCCATTCCTTACGAAGCCCGGCATTTTGTGGGCGCTGCAAAGTTCAGTGGTGGCAGGCCCAGCTATCGCAATTTAGATCCATACACCCTGGCCATGAAGAATTGTACATCCGTGTTGATGATCGGGGGGCTAGCAAACGGCACCCTTGTTGGGGAGTGAGGATGTCAAGTGCTCGTCGCCCAGAATCTTTGACGCCCTGTGCCAAAGCTGTCTCGGATAGTTTAAGCTCTCGCGTCCTGTTTTCATGCCTGGTCTAGGGCGTCAGGGGTACAAACCTTAAAAACTAGTTAATCGGGACATGTGTCAGCACTACTCCGTACCAGCCACACAGATACAAGCACCTTGGTCTAGATCAGGCTGTTTTGTCATTCATTGGCGGTGCGTTTTGAGCTTATTCTAGTCTGAATTCCTATGCTCCTAGCTTCTTCATATCACCATATTTCGCTCAACATTCCGGATAGAAACTGTTGGTGATCGTGACATAGGAACGGCTGTTGAGCTGAGGAACCCACCCTGAAGCTCCGGGTCCCGGAGATCACGGACTCCGACCCGGAAAGCCCAAGCGCGAACCCTCTCCCCACAACCTGCAAACCTGCCGAGTCCACGAATCCATGTCTGTGACATGCAAGACCCGATAATTAAGCTTTATTACGCACATCCATCCCTGTTTTTTGAGCCAAGTTTCGCAGCCTGTAGTTGTCCGAGGTGCGAGGTCTAATGCGCTAGGACATGCCACGACTCCTTTCGTAGAAAGTACATGAAGATAAAACAAATCACATGCCATTTGGAATATCAAACTACTAGCTAATAATGACATGCAACTGCTGACGTTGTCCAAAGTGCGCAGAGCTGTAGAGCTCTACAGGGTGTACAGGTATCGGGGGTTGTGCTCTCCCAACTCATTGATCTCCTCTTCCGTCTTGCCCTCCATTCTCCAATCTTCCTTTCCAGACAGCTTTCTGTTGTTAAGACGCCTAAAGTGCAGGTAGACACAGCCGTGAATGACAATGGCGAGGACGAGCATACCAATTGTCGCGGCATAGCCAGGGCGGTAGTGAGGCTCATAATCGTTACTGAAGAGGAATGGCGCCGCAACACCAGCCGAGTTGCCAATGGTAATAAAGATACCACTAGCAAACGCACGCTTACCATAGCGCGGCTGGTTGACAGTGATCCAGGCCATTCCAGAACCCGAGCCCGTCCATAATCCCATGGCAACAAAAAAGCAACCTGCAAAACTCATGGCGACGCTGTAATTTGCAATCAAGAGGCAGTAGCCTATGATCATTACAACTCCACCTCCCATGCAGAAAAGGCCTCTTTGCTGCGTGCGATCACTGATATTTGCGCAGATCAGGTAGACGGCGAAACCAAGAACGTACACGGGCACCGTGAGACCTTGTACTTGCTTGGCGCTCCAGGTACCCATCTGCTTGATGATGGTTGGCAAGAAGACGCTGAAGCTGTAGAGGACCGAGTGACTGCAGTACTGGGCGATGGACAGGGCCCAGATAGTCCAATCCTTGACTCCAGCCATGACATCTTCCTTGTGTAGCTCTTGACCGGACTTCGTTTGCCCAATCTCAGCTGCTCGGAGGGCCGTAAGAGCATTGCGCTCGTCGTCGGACAAGAACTTTGCCGTCTCGGGAGAGTTGGGCAGGATGAAAGGAACGACGAAGGCAGTCAACACCGTGGGGATTCCATTGATGGTGATGATCCATCGCCAAGCCCGCCATCCACCAGCACCCTGCTCCGGTCCGTCCCAGTTATCCAGCTCACCAATACCAAGGGCGACAAGACCGCCGATGGCTCCTGAGATGGCCGAGATGGAGTAAAAGTAGGCGTTGCGCAGAGAGATGTGACGCTTCGAGTAGAACATTGTGAGATACAACATAATACCAGGAAACAGTCCAGCTTCAAAGAAGCCCAAGAGGAGACGGCAAGCGACGAGGGCAGCAAAGTTGTTGACGAAGCCAGTGAAGCAGGCGACGATACCCCAAAAGAAGAGGAGGCCAGCAATGTATCTGGCAGGTTGCATCTTCTTGATGATCAGGTTGGAGGGTGTTTCGAACAACTAGGACGATTGGAGTTAGTCCTGTATCTATACGTCGTTGTATACGTTGCAGAGATCATGTGCTGGGTGAGGCTTCAAGTCCAGGGAAGAGTAATCTCCTACTTACACAATAGGTGACAAAGAGAATGGACACGGCGAGTTGATATTGGTCGCCAGTCAGGCCAAGCTCCTTCTCAAGTCCGTAAAGACGCGCATTGCCAATGCCAACTATCACCAAAAGGTCAATATCGTTCTCATGTTGGCTTTCGCGCGGGCAGACTTACCTCGGTCCATGAAGTTCATCAGGTAAATCCAACAGACACAAGGAATAATGCGACGATCGAGCTTCGTCAAGATCCTCTTCTCAGTCGCGTCATCGACGAAGGGGGCAGACTCGGTGGTGGCGGTGGGGCCATCGCTAGTAGCAATGGCTTCCTCCTCCTTGCTGACTGAAGCCTGGTCGTCTCTGATCTCAGAGCCGAGAGCCATGGTGAAGATATGGATGACTTGTAAGACAAATCGACAGGTGTAGGCACAAAGAGTGGCCCAAAATGGAGAGAGATAGAAAAGAAGGGTGTTGAATGGAAGAGAGCAGAGCCTGGGTGAGACAAGGTCGGGGGTCAGAAACCTCCTTCTTTATACTCGAAGCCGATCCCTCACTCGTTTTCGTCAGGGTTACAATTAAGGACGCGCGGGGTACTAATGCCCAGACATTATCGTCAAGGTGTCACGAAGTCCCATTGGGTGGCGAGTGGGAAAGAGTCATGCCCCAGACGCCAAGAGGGAGCGTGCTTTGGGGGAGAGCTGGGGAAACAAGGTCAGGCCCCTTGACGAGAAATCTCTGGGGTTTGGGGTTTGTGCTTTGCGGAGAAAAGCCATGTGCGTGCGTCTCAACGGGAACACCAAGAATTCGCCAAGCCAATCTCCCTCACCCGGTGGGTGGGGATTACCCCCAATGAGTTGTCAACATGTTCATTGTCCTATTTCTTGGCTTCCATCAAAGGCCTAGGAGAGCAAGATCCCCGGCTTGGCAACACTTGGCAGCTTACATGCGAAACTCGTAATCAGCGATCGCAATCTTGGCAACTAACACACAAGAGATATCACTGGTAGTTGAGAGCCGAATGATGACATTTTCCTTGGATCACAACCCGGACAAATGGAATGTTTTCCTGTATGGGTTAGACAGTCCATTTGCTCTGCGGCGAAGTACAATATATGTTCCCCCCCTAGTTAATTGTCTCACAACTGTGCCTCTTATCGTGGAGAAAACTAGTAAGGGTTGCAACCTTAAACTGTTGGAGAGGAGAGATTGCACAGTATGCACCACGTGGCACTTTCACTTCCCCTCACGCTCGTTGTTGCCTTGCTGTCAACGCGCCCTGTCAGGGCGACGGTATCGCTGCCACGTTGCCCGAGACTACAGATATTCAACAACGGATCAATAAACATGAATTATTCGATCTTGATAGTCAACCATGGGTGGCTTTTCTTTTTGTTTTGCAGCACCTGGGTTGTCACTGCTAGCAGCTCTCTCTTATCGAACTAAAGATTGTGTGTAGACATTCGCCTCCCTTGATCCTTAACCCCTTTAGGAATCCTCTTATACATCTTTATCATACCCCTCACAAGCGCCTCATTACTTGGCTTGCTGTCATCAACTGCTAACCTCGGTTTTTACAATCTCTTCTTCCGTTCGGCCGCCTCCACTGCAAGTGCTGCCGGACAATGTACTTCGCCAAGTGACGCCAACGCCGACGTTGAGGTTGATGGTGTAGATCCCCGCTCCTCTTGTGGAATCGACGGATCTCTCGATGTCTCTTGAAGTTGTAACGGCGCTTGGAAGGGATATGCTCCTTAGATATCTTTCACTTGGGATTGGGATAGGGGGCAACTTTTCCCATGGTGAGGTCCTTTGCGTGCGTGTTTCAGTGTGATGTCGGTTTTAAGCAAATGATATTACGAGAGCTTCCTTGCGAAAGTGAGGTCTATTCTTAGGGTTGGGGAGCGACGTTGAATTAAGCATACATGCCAGCATTGCAAATGAGCTGTTGCGCCACGTGGAGCTGACCTTACCCCCACCGTCAATCAAAACGACCTTGATTGCTGACGCGGTCGAACCATGCTGTTGCGTTTGGGGGGAATGGGGAGTAAAAATGTGGCAAAGGGTCTACTAAGGTCCTGTCTGAGCGATTTAAGTTCGCGTGCGTCGCCCCCTGTTGCGGAAGCAATGGCCAAAAAGATCTAGTGTGTCGGACAGGTCGCCCATCTTTCTAACTTAACCCCACGAAAAGATTTCAATGGTAGTTGGATTGACATACCCGCTGTCATCGAAGTCGAGGGCCGCATCTGTTTTCTGCCAGGCTTCTGTCAATGGAATGAACAGCTCACATCCAACGGTAGCAATGACTTTGTCGCTGTGAAAGTCGTAGGCAGCCGGCGACGGTGCAATCGTTGGACCAACCTCGGAGGGTTTTTCATGTTCAGAATCACGCGGACTGACACCCAGTATCGGAGGTACCGTGCAGGCATATTGTGCAAATATGTCTGATGTTATCGAGTAATTGAAACACGAGCCCCGACAACCATTTCTTCCGGCACAGCTCGTGCTATTCATGCCTGAACCACAGCCCCAATCTCGCCGATGTGACGTAGCTCTGGTCAATCGTGTCGTGGGGTTCAAGCTCCGGGGATTCAAATGCTGGCTCGTTCTTGCTGCATGTTTGGAGAATGGAAAGGCATAACTCCGCTATGGCCAATAATTGCTGTGATAACTGCACATTTTGCTCGCGCTGGAAGAGCAGACGCAAGCCCTAAGTTAGCTGATGCCAGGCGCGTGTGTGTACAGAAGAATTTATGCAAGCTTTTAGACATTGGCGTGGTGGAACTGAGGTCAGGGAACAGAGGAGATAGGAAAGAGGTCTCTATGTTGATGTACAAGAGGACGATCAAGGGCAATGAGAGCACGCTACTGCGCGCTGTTGGGCCCTGAACAATCTGTGCGCGGTGACGCGGCCTTGCTAAATTCGAGGCGTTTCTTCCCCACTAGGACGAGGTTTGCTTGCCCATCTCGACTGTTCAAATCCCGTCTGTCAAGGACCCAAGCCATTTCATAACAATATTAGCTAAGAGGGCGGGGCGTGATGGAAAAAGCAGCCTCCCCGATGCTGCCAGTTCTAGTGGCTTTGCCATGTCGAGCGCAGGTCGTCTCGGTCCAGTGTTGGTCTGGCACCTCGGTCAAGCCAATCAGGGCGAGAAACCACGACACGATTGGGCACCTAGCGTTAGACAGTGGGCGGTTTCATTTAGGCATCCAAAACACATGTCATGGCCGCCACCTGTGGCTGTACCGACCCTTGGTCAGCAGAGGCCTCAAAACCTACCACATCCTAAGACTTGGAGCTTTTGCTCAATCTGCGACCAGCGCCAATACACATCTATGTGTCCTCTCATTCTATGTCAGGAATATGAGGCTAATTAACGTCTACACTCTCGAGCTGGAGCTGTTCCCCGATCTGGCACTCTCGAGGATTCCGTACGCCATTCTATCGCATACATGGAGGGCTGACGAAGTCGACTTCAATGACATGCGGGACCTAGCGGTAGCGAGATCAAAGAAAGGCTTTTCAAAAACTGAGGAGCCTTGTAGGATGGCAATCAGCCATGGCCTAAGATATGCCTGGGTTGACACCTGCTGCATCGATAAGTCTTCTAGCGCTGAGCTCTCAGAGGCCATGAACTCCATGATTCAGTGGTATAGGCAGGCTGCCGTATGCTACGCTTTTCTCTCCGACCTACCGGTGAGCGGCGAAATTCGGGGGTCTGATAGTTTTGGAAAGTGTCGGTGGTTCACGAGAGGCTGGACCTTACAGGAACTCATCGCCCCTGCGGACGTCCGGTTCTTCGATCAAGCATGGTCTCCTAGGGGGACAAAGAAGACACTCTGCTCGGAGGTTTCTAAGATTACCGGAATTAGCGAAACGGTTTTGGGCAACCAAGTTCCGCTTTCGACAATCCCTCTTGCCAGGCGCATGTCCTGGGCGGCTGGACGACAGACGACTCGCGCCGAAGACTTGGCATACTGTCTGCTTGGAATCTTTGACGTCAACATATCCATGATCTACGGTGAAGGTTCCAAAGCTTTTGTTCGACTGCAGGAGGAAATTCTCAGAAAGACCACGGACCTCTCGCTCTTCGCCTGGGTGACAACCAACACACCTACCACGGAATACCGAGGCATTCTAGCCGAATCCCCTTGCGAGTTTCCTGAATGTGGAAACATCACGTTGAGCGATGACCAATTCCGCTTCAGGGATAAAATTGTCCCAACTAACAAAGGTATCAAGATCAATGCGGCGCTTCAGCACGTGCTCGGCGGACTTTATGTGTTCGATTTGCACTGCTATGAGGAGGTAGACGGGCCGTTGGTGGGAGTGGGAATTTACCTGCAACGAGCACTCGATACTTACTCCCGATGTCTGCCGCATATAAGAGCATCGGCTCCCGTCGTGCCTGGGCGCTTTCCCAGGCCCATATATTTGGCTCTGACCACAGACCAACAGCTGATGGCTGCCATTGACGCTGAAAACTCGGGTTACCGAATTTATATCGATATCTCCAAGGGCTTGCAAAGATATCGGGTCAGCGACTTTAGAGCCATTCCCGAAAGGTATTGGCAAGCCGACGAACAGTATTTCTCCGTCTTAGGCCTTAATCGATTCTCCTGCTCGTTGCGTTTCTGTATCACTCCGGAAGCAGCGCTCCGAACTGCAGGATATAGCACCGCCAATGGGGCGAGTACGAAGCTCATTCTAGTCTGCAACTTAGCCGGAGAGACTCGGCTGCGCATGAGCCTCTACACAGAGACCGGCCTGCTAAACATCAGCGGCATCGCGAAGGAAGAGGAATTCATTGACCCGCTCAAGGATATCAGGCGCTATGGTCGTCTAGGGGATTCCTTTACCCTCTCATTAATGAGTCCTGGTAATCAGGAAAAGAGCAGCGCAATTATTAAACACAAAGATCAGCGGCTTAACTATGTGGTATCAACTCACTTGGCTCAAACCTGGCTCCGAGGAGCGTCATTTCAGATCACAGTTCGGGTTAGTTCTTGATATCAGTGGTACATTTTGTCAAGGATCAAGGTATCTAAGACTAATATAGCCCTTAGAGGGCTCGTTCTTCGTCGATTAGTGGATATGGGCTTATCTCTTGTTTAGTTAACACTACTATAATAGGGAAAGTCGTCATATAAAGGGCATATTAAGCTTTTTGGCGAGCTAAGAGTAACTTATTTGAAATATATATAGTAAATTTATATTCCTTTAGCTAATACCCTTACTTATTAATACCTTGCCTAGACCTTCTACAATCGCGACGACACCCATCGCTCCCGGGTCTGGGACCTAATCCCAACCATCCTTATTAACATATACAGCCCTACCAAAAGCCGGCTTTATCCCCTTTGTTCTCTTAGCCCCATTCTGAGCCTCCCGAATAGCATTTGAAATGCCGTCCTTTAACCTGTGGATAAAGGGTTTTAGGGCGTCTATCAGAGTAGAGAGATGTTTCGGTTCTGTATACATATGGTGGCTAGATCACACCCTCCCAAAGCTCAAGTTCCCTCTTGAGAGGGTCACCAATCACTCGCGACTCGGAGTCGAAATGCATCGTGGCCCTCCGCGTGGCGTCATATTTAGGCCAGTTGGGGTCTCCCGTCGACGCAAACGCTACCCAAGCTCTATGCATCTCATTGGCGAGTGCTTGAGGCGGACTCGGTCCAAGAAGAACCTCTGTTCCCAGCCCGAGCGTGTCGAAGACAAAAGCCATCTCAACAGCATGCGCAGCGCCAAGACGACCTTCCATCTGTGGCGAAGGCCATGCGAACTCGTACATATAAGTAGAGGCCTGGGAGACTTTTGAATGAGCATCAGCGAAACGAACGGCTGGAATCCTCCAGTACCAGTCTGTCTGGACTGCTGAGAACAACTCGCCAGCACTGGCTCCTGGATACCATGAACGATATGTGTTGAGACCTTCAGGTGACACACCATACACGCCAGTCATCATCGGCAATACTTCTTCAGTGATGCGGTCGATAGAACCGTCAGACACAAAGAAAATCCGAGTCTCATCGGTATTAGACCCAACCATGAGATCAACGCCAGCCGCAACTCCCGCAGTCACAGCATCTAGCGGGTGCTTCGGAAGAATATCCCCATCCACCACAGGCGCCCACGGAAGATAGCTGAGGGCAACCTCGCCCCAAAAGGCAGGATTGGGCTGTGCCTGGAGTTCCTCTCGCAGCTTCGCCTGCGCCTCCAGAATATTATCAGACGATGTTGCAGCGATAGCCTCCCTTGTGGCCTCGATTCCCAGGATCTCCGCAAATCGACGCCCGATGCGCTCTGCTACGGCGGCTGAGTTGACCTTTGGACTGTTGCCACTTTGGATTATGGCACGGCGGAAAAGGCCTTTTGCCCGCGGGACTGCCAACAGAGTAGCGACGCTCATTCCGCCTGCCGACTGCCCAAAGATGGTGACTTTGTCTGGGTCGCCGCCAAAGCTGGCTATGTTTTTCTGTACCCAGTCGAGAGCGGCAATCTGGTCGAGGAGACCGAGGTTGGAGACCCCATCACTAGGCAGGTAGAGGAAACCTTCGACGCCAACTCGGTAACTGATAGTGACGCACACAACACCATCTCGAGCGAACCTACTACCATCGTAAGGCGCTGCACCGCCTGTGGCATGGAACTCGAACATGCCACCTGGGATCCAAACCATGACTGGTAGCCTAGCCGCCTCCAGATTAGGCGTCCAGACGTTGAGCGTCAGACAGTCCTTGCCTGAATCGACCAACTCTGCTAGAGCTTCAGCGATACCGGGAGGATAGGCAGTCTGAGGTGATTTTGGCCCGAAGACTAGCGCATCACGTACACCTTGCCATGGGTGTGGTGGCTGTGGAGGACGAAGGTGATTAGACGCAAAAGGCGGCGCTGCGAATGGCACGCCTTTGAAGATGTGGATGCCGTTAGCAGTCTTACCCTGGATGTAGCCTGAATGTGTTTTGGCAACTGGGTTAGACGTCTGGCTATCGAGATGATCGTTGGTGGAAGGGTGATTGGCCATTTGTGAGATGATGATAGCCTAGTGGAGGCAGGTTTAGCTTAGGTGCGATAGTAGATAAGGAAAGATCAAAGGTGTATTATTATTCAGCATGATATTCCGATCATCAAAAGAAGACGAGACAGCATCGTCTGGAATGGTAAGAAGGGCAACGGATCATATAGAAGCCTGATAAGTACCGCAAGTACGCTAGTGGCTCAGTGCAGAAGAGACTACCTACCGACTAACAGTTAAGCTCTCTGTGGCAGAGGTACCCTTTATCACATGTTGCCAAGCTGCGTAATATGGCGTTGTCTCGTACGACGATGTAGGAGTTGAGGGTCGATGTGGCGTTCGCTGATGGCATGATGGCAGCCCCATTTATAGTACGAGGGTGACGACAGAGGCTAACCCCAAAAGTGTCCCAATGTTGCTGTCTTGAAATAACATGCTGATTTGCCCTTATGATCTTAAAGTTATCTGCGTATTCTAATATAAGCCTAGTATAAAAGAATCTCTTAGAAACATAGCAGCGATTAAGCTATAGACTACCTTTATTAATTATATACTAAGAATAATATACCTATAGTTATTTATAGCTAGTATACTTTAATCTTAAGGTTTTGTTTATTTTAGAAAGTATAATAGCAAGCTTATTAAATACTAAATATAAATAAATAAGTTATATAAACTCCCTTTAGATTATAGCTTAATATATTTCTTATTATATATTATTTTATTTCTTATAAATTTCTTTTTAAAAGTATTAATTATAAGAGACTTTACTTATTATAGCCTAATATATCTTTTATTATATATTTTCTTATTTTTTATAAATTCTTTATTACTTATAAAAACTATTAATTAAGCTATTAATAGTTTTTTTTTTATAAAAGAATTTTTTTATATTAATAAACTATAAAGTAATTAATAGTTTTTTTTTTAATTAATTAATAGTTTTTAAAATATAAGATTTTATTAAGGCTAAGACTTTATAAAAGAGATATATATAGCTTTAAGCTATAAGAATTTTAAAATTTATACCTTTCTTTTTATATTATTTTTTTTTAAAAATTAATAATTAAATTTTAAAAAAAAACTAAAAAAAAACTTTAATAAGGTAATAAAAATAATTAATATTATATTAAAATTCCTTAATTATTAAAATATTAATATTAGTTATAAAGCTAGGGCTAAGACTATTATAAAAGTCTTAGTAAAAATTTAAGTATTAGCTAAAGAATATAATTAAAACTCTTAAAAGTTTTATTACTATTAATAAATAAGTAAAAATTAAATTAAAGAATAAAAGAAAATAATATTAGTTAGATTATTAATAAAAAGAATATAATTATCTCTATTTAGGCCTCTTTTTATTATTTTTATTATATATTTAATAATTAATTCTAATTAAAGGCTAAACCTAATTAAATATTACTTATAAAATATTATTATACCCTTATTAATAGCTTTTAATAATAACTAATATAATTATATCTAAATATAAATAATACTTTACTCTTAATAATTAACCCTAAAGATAAAATAAGTATAATTATAAAGTCTAGGGTTAAGAATAAAGTTATTTCTAAATAATTAGGGTTAAATATACTACTATAAAAATTAACTCTTTTATTTAATTATTTAATAAATATACTTAGACTTTTATATTATAGTATCTCCTTTATTTACTTAGTATTAAAATATATTTTAATTATTAATTAAAGATATAAAATCTAAGGTTAATAATAATAATAGGTTAGCCTAAGCGTCCTAGAGAGTATTTATTCCTAAAAAAGAGACTATTTAATAAAATTATATCTTAGGTATTATAATATCCTTATTAATTTTTATAAATTAATATAATAAAGTCTTAGGTATTATAATATCTCTATTAAGGTATATTATTATATATCTCCTAATATTATTATTAAGTTAAATCTTAAATAAAAAGATATAATAATTTATTATCCTTATATTTATTTTAATATCTTACTTATAAATTAATTTATTAATATCTAAGTTATAATAAAAAATAATATTTTTAATTATATATAATATTTCTAAGTAAATCTTTTATAGCTATAAAGTAGTATAATAATATTATTATTACTTAAATAATTATAATATTATCTTATTATTTTATATTTATCTTTTTCTAGGCCTTTATTAATTAAAGCTATTCTAAGAGAATTATATTAAAATTTTTAAAAATAATTAATTTAATATTTATTTATATTTTTAATTCTATAATTATTATTACTTATTCTTTCTCTTACTAAGGAAATAAACCCTAATTATTATTAATTATTATATAAATTAATTATATTAAAAAAAAATAAAAGGTAAAAAGGTTAGTATTACGGAAAGCTATAAGGCTAAGGTTATGTGACCTCCCTGGGATTTCCCTTATTAGATAAGATAGGGATTTCCCGAGGATTTCCTAGGGATTTTCCCTAGAGGCTTCTAGGGGAAATCTATTAAAATTCCACTAGAGGGCAAGGATTAGGGAAAAAAATAATCCTAGGGAAAGGCCTAGGGATTCCCTTTTACATTCCTTAGTATAGTCCTTATAAAGGACTTTTATTTTCTTAGAATAAAAAAAGATAAATCTTTAATTAAATATCTCTTTCTTTTAGAAATACTTAGCCTATAAATATAATTTATTATTTAGTAAGATTTTATATATAAAGCCTATAAGTCCCCTAAGGCTAGCTCTCTATATTAATTAATAAGAAGTAAATAATTATAATTTATATTAAAATAAATAAATAAATAGATAAATTAATAAAAAAAAATAAAGACTAATAATAATAATAAGGTTTATAATAAGCTAAGGAACTTATTCTTCTTATAGTATTATAAATAATAGCTCCTTATATATTCTTAGCTTAAGAAAAAAAAGATTATATATATAAGTATATAAGATAATATTAGTTTTAAAACCTTTAATAAAACTAAGTATAATATATTTAAAAATATTTTTATAACTTAAATATTTATCTAGTAAATAACCCTTATTATTAATACTTAGCTTATATATTATTAACTTATAATATTAGATTATTATTATTATAGATTAGTAATTTTTAATTAAAATATTTAAAGAGGCTATATTATATAATAATAAGAATAATAATTTAAATAATAAGCTAATAGATTTATAAGCTAGGTATAAAATATATATTACTAGTATAATATATATATAAGAGCTTTAATAAGGGTTATTTAATATAATTAATATATATAATAATCGTAGGGTTCCTAAGAGATAAACTAGTTATATTAGGTTTATATTAATAGAGGAGAATATTATATAGCCTTAAAGGGTAATATAAGTTATATCTAGTAATATACTTAAGGTATTAAAT